>NC_056728.1:75139822-75269822 GCF_019279795.1 Protopterus annectens
AAAGAGATGGGCTCATGCTGTACTCATTCCCTACAGCAAGGATATGACCTGTGATAAATCTGTGGCTGATGGTGGGGTGAGCTGGGTGCATGTGTGATATGGAAGCTACTGGTGCCTGACTCACAGATATACCTGGGACATTCCCCTTATGCTGGCTTGTGTGTGGACATGAGCAGCCTGTCATTACTTTATAACTGTGCCTTTTGTGGTCTACCAGTGATTGGCCAGTATTCCATGCTACAGGGACAACTAATGTGATGCTAACCTATATTTATAATTCCAAAGTTGTGTGCAGTTGAGAGTTATTTTATATGCACTCTGTATGGATTACTTCCACCTGTGTACTGTTTCTATGTATGGGCCCCCATTCATGGCATGTCCAGCTTTCCAATAGTGACAGATATTGACATCTGGACAGTTAGTATGTATAATTGCTGACATGGGTGTAGCTGAGAAGCAGTGTAGTTGGCAGTGTAGTTGTTGGAACATGTCCCTGTCGACCACTGTACTGTACCTAGGTCACTGAGACACAACCATCCAAACCCACATGCATACCACTTCCAGGCAATATTAAACACACAACAAACTTACCACACTGACCCCTGCATATTGTACACATGCAACAATGTCAGTTGGGACAGTTCTGGCAATCTGTGCTCCAGTGATATTACTCATCAAACTTACATGTTACTACATTTCTACATGGGATTGGGGGGGTGGGGTGTGCATGCACACCTGAAGACTTTAAATATTTGCAATAACTGTACTGGTATTTTGGTTATTCTGTTGGCTTCCATTTCATATTGTATTGTGACCTATCATGAAGAAATGAGGTATATCAGTAGAGTACACATGTTACATTTTAATGGCATTAATTTGAGTTTCAGACTTCTTACCCTTTCGAACTAACATGCAACTTCCAGACCTGTTGTGATATGTCTGTGTAGGTCTGGAGGAGGGCTGTTCACTATTGCCATCATTCAGGGGCCTTAGCCCGGCCTTTCTTTATGGTCATCTACACCTGTCCTGCTGGGTGAGGCTGGTGGTGGGTATGTGACCCTCACTGACATCCATGTGTGTGACCTATTGACACCCACAGTTATTTGGGCCATCACATGTACTGCAGTGGGGGTTGTCACCTTGTGTAGTGCTGCCTAGTATGTTGACACCAGTATTTGTTATGGATTTCCTGCTGACCCATATAGCTGTCAGCTGTCTGTTATCCCATTCAACCACCCAATTCCCTTGCATGCTTGCATCTATACCATACATACAATTATCAGGACATACTACTCCATTCAGTAGTTGATAGGAAGGGTGACTTACTTTGTTGCTGGGCCAGTATTGAGGACGGTGCTGGAGGGCTGACTATGGCAGATGCACGTAGTACAATCCCTATACATGGTAAAGCACAGGTAGTGTCATGTTTGGCATCCCTTTTACTGTATGTGCAAGTCAGAGAGAGTTATCAGTTCCAGGGTCCCTACAGGGTCAGTGTGTGTACTATGCATTGCCACTTTGCCAAGGCCTGGGCATACTGGGCATGCCTCCTTCTGCCTACAGAGGCAGGCTCAGGAAGTTCCTCCTCCAAGTCCCTCTGTGCCTGTGCTGGCTTTGGCAATGGTGGGGGGCTGTGTGGCCCTGCCCTGTGCTGTTTCTGCTGCAGCTGTTTCCACAGGATCGTACTGTGTAGCATGGCACATACTATGAACATTTGTGTACATGTAGCTGGAGAGTACTGCAAGGCTCCACGGGATATGTCAAGGCAGCGGAACCGTGATTTGAGCATCCCAAACACAAGCTTTACAATGATCCTGGTTTGTGCGTGTGCCTCATTATGGTGTTCTTGTTAGAGTGTGTGTGCATTTCTGATGGATGTCATCAGCCACGGCTTCAGTGCATAGCCAGCATACCCCACTAGATGGCCATATGGGATGTCCCCCCTGGCAAACCCTGATATAGCTGTGAGCAATGCCAGATGTAGGAGTCCTGATAGCTTCCAGGGTTGCCAGCAGATACATTCATGATAATGCTCTGGGCATTGCACATAACCTGGCAATTGATGGAGGGGAAGCCCTTGTGGATTATGTAGACCCTACCCCGCTCACCAAGTGGTACTTTGATGTAGATGTGCGTGCAGTCTATAGCACCAATTACCTCAGGGTATTCTGCTATACAGTGGAAGAGATGCATACTTCTGGTCAATGCCTCATGGATGTTAGGGAAATATATGTGCTCATTGGCATGTGGTGTCATGGCATCAAGGAAATGGTGGAGTACCCTTGATGCTGATGCCTATAAGATCCTCATGATATCCCCAGTTGGTCTTTGGAAGGTACCTGTGGCTACTATTCTTAAGCCTACACATACCTTGGTATCCACTGGGATGGGTTCCCCTCTGTTGGTTCTGTGTGTGAGGCAAGGACAGCACAGCTGGACAATTTGCTGTAGAATGTCCCTGTCAACCCTATAGTGCTCCACTGTCTCCAGCTCATGTAGGCCCTGGTAGGTTACCCTGGATCTGTACACTCTTCTCCTCCTCCTCACTGTGGGTCGGTTGTCAGCATTCTCCTCCTCACCACCCTCAGTCTCTAGCACATATTGATGGAGTAAAGCAGCAGCAGCCTCTAAGATTTTTAGTTAGTTTTGCCAGTTAAAACTCACTCATCTGTATACACCGGTGGTGTGGAGTTCATGGGAAAAAACAGTCTGACAGGTGTTTGCATAGTTTATAGTAGTGTGCTGGGCTGCTGCATGTGTAATTGGCTAATTCTGATACATTCCACCTGCCAGCTATGCTAGTTCTCCTTGATTGCCTTCCTACTGCTGTTTCCTCTTCCCAGTTCCTCCCTATTTAAGCCCCAAGGCACATCACACATACCCAGTGCTGAAATGTAAACAGTGCTGCCATTTGTTTAAAACCCGATGCACAGCGTGCAAACCTGTTTAGGCTATATACACAGTGCTCAGGCACATTTGACACACCTCCTTAGCTGTGCTTAGCTATAGGGCAAACATGGGCCACAGAGCTCCAATCAGCTTACAGTAGCCATGACACACCCCCTTATGAAGTCATTCAGCTCTTACACTTTACTGTTGTATTGCTGCACCTACACAGTTAGGTATAAGCTGACACTTTGAAGAAATACGTGATTCAGTATAACTCCCCTCATTTGCATACCCCAGTGTGTAGGTCATTAGTTACCGCACTAAAACGGACCCTTTCCTATTGACAACTAGTGCTCTCTGGTATTGTTTACATTCTGCATGCCATTGACTATAATTGCAAATTGCAGATTTAACTTAAAATTGAGTTTTCCCATTTTTTTTTTGGCCCGATCCCATTTGCACACCACTGCCCTATGCTTAAATGGCCGAGATCAGCCAAAAATAAAGTTTGATTTTCATAATAATGAATCACTTTTTAATGCCAATGGCCTTATATTTGGCCATTGGCATTTCTAATGTACATAATGCATGCTTTTTCATGAGCTGTCATGCCTCTATTTTGTCAGTTGTAGAAATGTACTCAGTTATTTTCTGAATACATTTCTGCACTGACACTGTTCTAGCATGGAGACCTGGCAGCTTGGTGAATCGCTAAATTACCTCATTTGCGTGGTTTTCACCAGCAAATGAGGTGCTTTGCATATTTGCCTGTTTTCTGTGCTAGAACAGTGTAGGACCGCTCATGCACGTGAAAACAGCACTATCCTGAATCGCTCGGCAGCCATTTTCTGTGCAGGAGCGCTTACACTGTTCTTGCATGGAAAATTGGCCTTCCTGAATCCTGGGGATGGTTTATAAAGGTATTACATGAATGGTTTGAAAAAGGGTTCATGTATAAAGAGTTATGTAGAGGTATCATTAGGTTTATATGTAAAAACGGGGACAAGAAAGATATATAGAATTGAAGACCAATTGTATTAAATAATACAGACTATAAGATTTTTATGAAAATATTACAAAAAAGGATGAAAGAAAAAGTAGGCAATGTTGTAAATGAATATGTATTTGGCATAAAAGGAAAAAAGTTCAAGATTTATTGTTAATAATTAGGAAATAGTAGATGATAAAGTAGTTAGAAATGTTCAGGCAAAAGTATGGTAGGAGATTTAAGGAAAGCATTTGATTTGATTCATCGCTCAGTATTATGGGATATGTTTGATGTATATAATATAAATAAAATGCTTAAAATATGTGCAAGTCAGCATATAAGCATAACATAGTGAAGATTATGATAAATGGATGGTTGAGTCAAGATATAAAGGTAAAAAAGGGATATGACAAGGATGTCCATTGAGTGGTGCATTATTTGTATTAGTAACAAATGCAATATCTACATATGTGAATAAGGAGATGGATATTATGAGCTATATTTCAAATGAAGGCATAAAAATGCCTATTTTGTTAAATTAGGAAGATGATATTGTTTCAACAAAGAATGAAGCAAGTATGGATGCAGTGATAAAATGAATACAAGAAATGATCCAGGTTATTGGTTTTGTATTAAATAAAGACAAAAGTCAAGGTTTGGGTTTTGAGGGAAGGATTAATGGTATAAATTTTAATAAGGATAAAATTAAGATCCTTGGGATAAACCTTGGGAAACAAAAAATTGTAAATTCCATATGGAAAGAGAAAATAGAGGAAATAAAACGTGTGTGTGTTTTGGAAATCTTTTAGGCTTTCCTTTAAAAAGAAAGTCTATTTGATAAATTTGGTGCTTTTAACAAAGATTCCTTATCTAGCAGGTGTTTATAGTCTTCCTTTAAACTTAGAGAAAGATGTATATAACCTAATATTTTCTTTTATTTGGGGATTTAGATTGAACCCTATGAAAAGAGTGCTACTGTATGTGAAAGCAAAAATGGAGATTTAGGGTTAATGAACCCTATAATGTATATGCCCTCGTTAAACTTATATATAGTAATGAAATGTTTACAGGAAAATGAAGGTTTATTATTAATGAAAATGCTAAGTTAAAAATATAAAACAGAATAGCTGTTTTTTCCTAGTTCAAAGAAAAGAAGGGTTTGCTGTAATAAAGAAATGGGAAATTATCAAGACAAAATTATATTGTGGAAAATGAATGTGAATGAAATTGATAATAAGAGAAAAGAGTTTTATGAAAAGACTATGGAAAAAATATTATAGGATATATCCTTGGAAGGAATTAAACATTGAAAACAGGAATGCTATCATTGCAAAAATGAAGAGACACAAAAGATATATAGAAAGTCAAGATTTCTTATGGAGACCGTCTATACAAAAAATACCAGTAAAGGCAAATATAGCATGTAAAAGTATAAAAGATAGAGTACATTTATATTGTGGGGAATTTGAAACTCGTGAACATGCTTTTTTGGAATGTACTACATCAAAAATGTTATGGAGAAAGACTACAGAAAATAAATATTTGAATGAATTTGAAGATGTGAATAATTTAAACATGGATATAATCAAATATGGATATTATAGAAATAAAAATAAGAAGAAAGTTAAAAGTCGTGATAAAAAATATTTGTTATATTATGACTGATATGGAATCAGAGGGTTAAGGAAATTTTGTTTAATGAAAAATGGGACTTGGCAACAATGTTAAAAAAATAAGGTATCGGTTGTGGAAATTGGAGTGGAGTCTAAAAATTAAAAACTATGTGATTTATTTGATGAAGCTAAATATAAAAAGAGGAAGGGATTTGTAAATAGTGTACATAAACATTGCAAATAACTGAAAAATATGTACATATTGTAAATAACTAAGAATGTAAGGAATTATTGATGGTGTAAATAATTATGGATTATGTAAATAAACCCTTACTCGATTTGGACAAGGACTCATTTCACTGTTACACTTCTACCTTCTGTTCCGAGTGTATAGGCAGCTCAGAGAAGCTGAACGGAAGATAGATGCGATGAGAAATTGGAAAGAGGTGGGGGAGCAGCAAGTGAAAAAAAAGAATTCGGAGAAGGTAGTGGAAACAAAAAGCTACCAGGTATCAAAGGAAAATGTTGGAGGATCAGAAGAGTTAGTGAGAGCAGAGGAGAAGGATGAAGTGAAGGAAGGTAGTGAAGTGAAGGCAGATGAACCTCCACAAGACTTGGAATATATATTCCAAAAGTGTCTGTTTGATGAGTCTAAATCAGAATGTATAATTACAACCCTCCAACTTGGAGGGCTGTTCAATATCTACCTGAAAGAAATGATAAGCCAAAGTGAACCAGAAAGTGAGATGGCAGCTTCCTGGGGTGAAATTATGGATAGAATACTGGAGGAGGAGATGAGAGAGGAAAGCATTTGCATGCTCAATATATAAGGGAAGGAAAGAATCAAGTAGGAGAAGGAGAAAGAGAAGGTAAAAAAAAAATTGTCATGCAGCTTAGCCGTAAAGAAGAGAAAGAACTTGAGAGGTGATAGGTATGGGATACGGTGCTTGCCGCTTTGGGTACTTCAACTAACTCATTTTAATAGAGAGACTTACTGTGACATTTTGCTTAAAACAGGACACTATATGGAAAGTTTTTTAGATAAATTTGAAAGAAAAAAGACTGTAATTCTTGGAACTCTTATGTGGTACCGACATTTAAAAAGAACAAAAAAAAGGGTTGTTGTACAGTTTTTAACTAAAGTTGTTAAAGAAGCATTAAAGGAATGTTTAATGATTTTATGCAAAGAAATTATGAACACAACAAAATTATATGATGACAGAGGTTAAAGGACTGCAGGGTTTGATTGTGGGGTGATTTTGAAAATGGAAAATGATAAAATTATTTACATTCCAAGTGTAATGAATGTTGAAGGAAATAGAGGTTTTGTTAGATATAGGGGACAGTCGAAAGCATGTTTTTTTTTTTTTTTTTTTTTTTTAGAAAAGATAATCATTTAATAAGCTGTTTTAATAAAAGAAAATGCTTTATCTGTGGAAAGATGGGACATGAAGCTAAAAAATGGTATTTAATGTGGAAAAAATGTGGAAAAAACAGGGCACGATTGGGTAAATTGTGACAAGCATATACAGGTAAAAGAACAATAACACACACATATATATATATATATATATATATATATATATATAAACTGTAGAACATGCATATGAGGAACAAGATATATACAAGAAGATAAAGAAAAAAAGTATATGAAGAAAATGAAAATTATGAAGATGAATTGGTACAGTGAACAAATGAAGATGAGGATGTAAACTGGAAAGAGATGAGAGAAAAAAAATCAATTGGAAAAAGGGTGAAAGACAAGAAAAGAAAGTTTAAAAGTATGATTGTGAAAGAAAATAAAAAAGGAAAAGAGTAAGATGAAAGGAGGCAAAACATTTGTAAGAAACTGGAAATTATATCTATAAATGTTAATAGTATAAAGAATATTAAAAGAAGGTTAGGTGTCTTAGAATGGTGTGTACTACTTGATATACATGGAATTATTTTAGAAGATACTAGAATATTAACAGAAGAAGAAAGGCTAAAAACAGAAGAGTTATGGGGTGGAAGCGTTTTTGGAATATGGGAAAAGATACACATTTAGGGATTAGTATGTTGTATAGCCAAAGAATAAACATCTTAAATTACACAATAGTGGAACTAGGTAGAATAACAGTGTTAGATATTATGTATACAAAAGACTTGTATAGAATCATTGCAGTTTATGCATATGTCACTAAGAAGGAAATAGAGGAAAATTTTAAAAATGTTATTTTATTTAAGAGTGCACATGGAAATAATATTAGTGGGAGATTGTAACTGTGACTTAAGAAAAAGAAAAAAAGAAGGGAATGAGGTAGGTGTATGAAATAATGAGAAGTGGAAATTTGTATTTATGGGGTAAGAAACAGTGGACTTATAAAATAAATGAGATTAAAACAGAAACTGATTATTTTGTAATATCTGATAGCTTGAAAATTGTAAAAGAAGGAATAAAGAAAACAGATTTCTCAGATCATTTGGCTATATGGTTAGAAGGGAAGGAAAAGGAAGAAAATATAAAGTTAGGTAAAGGCATCAAACTATTTAATGAAAAAAGACATAGATGAGGAAGACAGAAGGGAGATTGATAAACTATGGAAGGATCATGTAGAAATGAGGATTTTCTCTGAAGATTGGACAGATTTGTGGATAAGCTTTAAAGAAAAGTATAAAAAATGATTTTTAGAATGTCAGGCAGTGAGAAGAAGGAAAGAAAACAGAAATATAGGCATATGAGTCAGAAAGTATTTAGAGAGGTGTTAAATAATAAATTGAGCTTTTATGAAATGGAAAAAAGATAAAGGAAATGAATCAGGGGAAGATTAAAACATTTTAAATAATCAAATGTATTTCTTACAAGGAAGAAAAGAAGAAGTGGCTCCTTATTTGAGTAAGATAGTGAGAGAAAATGAGATAGTAATAAGGGATTTGAAAAACAGTGAAGGATAATTTCTAAATACACAAGAAACATATTTGAATTAATAAAGGAATATATAAAAATGCATTCAAAAAGAGGGATGTAAAAACAGACAGATATAGAAAGTAAAAAAAAATGAGTAAGGATGATAATGAGATTATGGAGAAAACTATAAATGTGGAAGAGTTTAATGAAATTTTAAAAGTATTAACTATGGAAAAAGCCACAGGGATGGATGGAATTGATTATTATGTGTATTATAATATGGAAGAATGGCAAAAAGCATATTTTGTGGAAGTTACTCCAAAATGCACAAACAGCAATGACAGTCACATAAAAACTTCAAACTCAATTTAATTAAGTGCTTTTTGTTCAGTTTATAACTTGAACTTCATCAGATAAAAAACAACAATCATCTGCAAGTTTAAATAACCTTCCCCAAGTAGTCATGTGACATTATGTAAGCACTCTAAAACCATCCTCATTTTTTGTGCATAACACTTAATACTGAAAAATCATTATAAAATAAGCTATATGTACCTCCTATTACATTGGTAAAACTGAACGCAAATTTAAAGAATGAGTTTACAAACATTTGTATAGTATTAGTCGAGGTAAAATGGAAAATGCACTGGCTAAACATGTTTTGGCGAATCACAGCCACTTTTTTAAAATTCCGCATTATAGATCAGTTAGCAGCTGTGGTGGTGCAGTGGTAGCATTGTCGCTTCACAGCAAGAGGTTCTCCCATTTGATTCTTGGCTGGTGCACCTTCTGTGTGGAGTCTGCATGTCTTTGAGTTGTGTTCGAAAGACATGCATGAATGGGCGTGCCTTCGTTGAAGGTTGGGCGTCGAGCTGGCATCTCGGCACCGTGAAAATCTACTGCCAATCATTAGCAGACTAGAGTTCTGCTGTGGCGACCCCTAACCGGGAAAAAGCCAAAATAAGAACAACATTATAGATCAGTTAGCAGTGGACCTAAGAGGCAGACCTATTACACTAAGATTAGAGCAGCTAGAACTCTTGTGACAAATATGTCTAAATGCTTAAATTTATTCTGGATTAAATGACTTTTGTTTGATTCATTGCTTAATTAAGTTAAAACATCTGGAAAGGTAAAATTTTAGAACATAAAATTAATGTAAATATTTTCTGGATAAGTAATTAGACATGTTTTTATGTATAGCTTATTTTATAATGATTTTTCAGTATTAAGTGTTATACACGAGAAATGAGGATAGTTTTAGAGTGCCTACATAATGTCACATGACTACTTGGCGAGGGTTATTTAAACTTGCAGATGATTGTTGTTTTTATTTGATAAAGTTCAAGTTATAAACTGAATGAAAAGCACTTAATTAAATAGTTTGAACTGTTTTCTGTGACTGTCATAGCTTTCTGTACATTTTGGAGTATATTGTATTGCTGTGGCTCATTTTTATATTTTGTGGAAGTATTGAATGAATGGTTCGAAAAGGGATAGTTAAAAAAGATACATACTGGGGTTATGCAATTTATTTGGAAAAAAGGAGAAAAAGAAGATATAAAAATTGGAGAATAATAGTACTGAATAATGCAAATTATAAAATATGAGAATAGGGAAAAAGATTAAGAAAAGGTATAGATAGACTGCTTGAAATTATAATTTTTAGAAAAAAGGGAAAGGAAGTCAAGATCTGTTATGGATACTAAGAGAAGTGATAGATGATATAAATAAAAAAGAAATTAAAGTTATGGTAGGAGATGTGAATAAAGCATTTGGCAGAATATAATACAATGGGTTATGGAATATATTAAGAGATTAGTGATAAAATAATAAAGGTAATCACATCAGTGTATGAGAATTATAATGTAAGAGTTATATTAAATAGATGGTTAAGTGAAGAAATAAAAAATAGAATGTGAGATAAGACAGGGTTGTCCAGCAAGCAGCATTTTATTTGCATTAATTATGGATGTGATTAACAAAATGAATAGATAATTTAATATGGCAAGGTACAAGATGTTAGGAGTATATATTTCAATAATTCTTACTTATGCTGATGACATAGTTCTGTTTACCAAGAATAAGGAATGAATGGAACAAGGAATTAAAAAAAAGCAGATGTCTAAACATGCTTGGTTTAAGTATTAATAAAGATAAAAGTAAAGTAGTAGGGTTATTGGGTAATTTAGAAGGTATTTAATTTAATGATGAGAATATAGATATATTGGGAATAATTGGAACACATATGAAGAGAGGAAAACAATGGGGGAAAATCATACAAAAAAATCAGAGAAATATTTATAGTTTGGAAATCAGATAAGAAAAAAGCATGTTTAATAAATTCTATTATGTTAAGTAAAATGGATTATTTAGCAACTTTTTATATGATTCCCTCTAAGTATGAAAAAGGAGTTATTGTCAATTGTATTTTCACTTATATGGGGATAAAGACTGAATCCTTTCAGAAGGGGAATATTGTATGTTAAGGAAGAGGAAGAAGGATTAGGGCTAATTAACCCTATTGTACATCCAGTTTCTTTGAATCTTTATAAAACCTGGTAAGGTTAAAAGAAGAAAATATGAATTTAGCAGATTTTATGATGAAAATTAAATACAAAGATGCTTGGGAGAGAATAAGATTTGGGAAAAGGTGGAAGAATAATATACATGAAGATATAATAATATCAGAATACAATTCTGTTATGGAAACTGAATATAGAAAATGTGGGAGAAACAGAAAATGAATGATATTCAAATATAATGAGTGAACACTATTATATTTACCCGTGTAAGCATTTAGAAAATTAAAAAAGCATATTCAGCTAGAATTAGATCTTTATGGTATAAATATGCCTTACAAAAGGATTCAAGAAAGGGTATGTAATCATTGTGGGGAAGTTGAAATGACAGAACATAATTTTTAACTGTATGAGAGTAAAAGAACTGTGAGGAAAAGTGTGTAAAAATAAGATACTGGAAGATTTTAAAAGCGTAGAAGATATAGATATGAATATGATAGAGGAAGGGTATTATAGCAACAGGAAACAAAATAAAATAAGGAAGAAACTGATAAAAATGTTTTATGCTTTTGGACAATATGGAATGATAGACTGAATGAAATAAAATTGAAAGGAAAATGGGTATTATCAGATATTTTGAAGATACATTTTTGGTTGTGGAAAAAGTGTGGGGGAAATAAAGTATATGCAAATGTATTATGCTGTAAGTTCAAAATGTAAATAATGGTAAATGTATATGATGTATATAATGCAAATAATGTATATAAGTTATAATCAATAAAGAGTCCCTACTTTTTGAGGCTGCTAGATGGCACCAGAGGGCTCCTACAGCAGCAAGGAAGATGCCTAAGGGAAGCAGCAGCATGGAGAAGGAGAGAATAGCCAATGAAATTTTGGAAGTGGAAAGTGATAATTTGGAGAACCATTTGTTCAATATGGAGCTTCAGAATATAAACAAAGGTTTCTGTGTGGTGGATGCTACAAATTAGTAGTGCTTAGCTGTATCCATGGAGAAGGAAGTATGCAAGTCTGTTGAAGTGGTGCAGATAAAATAACTGGTGTCAAGTGGGCTTGCAGATAATGATCTATTAAGAATAATCGAAAAAGATGATCCAGGTGACAGTTCTGTTGTTTCATACGGTGAAATGGCAGATTGCCATCATCCTCAGTAATTCAAAAAGCTGTGTGGAAAAGGAACCAGGTGATGTGGTACGGAAGAATACAGCAGCTGAAATTATGCAGCAGTGACAAAGTAAAGGAGGAAAGCAACAATAGACTGAGAAAGTGTGTGGTTTTGTGCAGCAATAAGGAAAGACCACTGTGAGAATAAGAGCAAAAATGATGCTGTAATTGACAAATATTATGTATGCGACAATTTGTTAACTCTTCTGAGTTTTAAAGCTCAAGAAATGTGGTCTTTTATACATATTTGGGACAGAGACTTTTTGTGAATAAACATTTGAAACTCATGGACTGATGATGAAATTTATGAATTATGTAACAAAAAGGAGCACATTTATCCGTGGAACAATTATTTGTATTCTGGTAGTAACCTAAGTGCAAAAAAATTGTTACTTTCCAGTTTAGAACTAAAGAACTGGAAGATGACTGCTAAAAATGCTTGCAGGGTCTGTGTGAAACTGTTAATATTGTGAAAGTTAGAAACAAGAGGCACTTATGGGATGGAGGTTTGGAAGCTGTTTAGAAATAGGAAAATAACACATGGTAAAACACTTGCCAAGATATGCTGGCCGTCCTAAATCATGTTTCTTGTGAGAGGACTCTTCTCATTTGAGTAATGATTGTGAGGAATTAGGACATAGCAAGAAGGTGTGTGTCTGAATGCAGGCTGTGTAAAAAAGGAACACTTTTGAATGGCTTGTCAAAAGCAAATAGTACAGAATGAATAAGGGGAAGGAAGGAAAGCATACAAGGAAGAACAACAAGAGGATGGGGAAAGATGAATTAGAGTAAGAAGAAACTGGAGAAGTAGAAAAAATATGGAGAGAAAATGAGGAAAGTGTGTGCATGTAGGAAGAGAGGTCAGAAGAAGGGATTGATCATTTCTTTGAAGTTCTAGCCAGTAATAAATCTGACTGAGGAGCAAGATTTATTTGTAAATAAACCCAGGAAAAATATTCAGTTGAGAAAAAAGTAAACATAAGAAAAGTAAAACTTAAAAATATTTTTCCTAAACTTTAAAAGAAGGAAAAGCAATAATTTTAGAGTGCTTTCAGTAAATATGAACATTATTAATGCTATAAAAAGGATAAGGATTACTGGGATGGTGTGCTAAATTTGATGTGGATGTTGCTCTGTTAGGAGATATAAGGATCCTGACAAGTGAAAAAAGACAGCAAAAAAAAACATTGTGGTATGGAAATATAGTATGGAACTTAGGAAATGAGTATTGTTCTTGAAGGCTGTGTTCTATAAAAAACAGTGAAACTACTAGATGTTCTGTTGGTATGGATGGGAAGGTTAACTGTTATGGATGTGAGGTGAAGAGAACATGTTCTGTTTCATCAAATATTAAACTACTTGGTGAACATGAAATTTGTAATTGCAGAGGACTTTGTGATGTAAGAGGAAAATGCTAAAAGAAAGGGAAGGATATAAAAACACAGGAAATGATAAAATATTGTAAATTAGCTGTGTGAAACAAAAGTTAATGGACTTATAGAAGGAGTCACCTGGATCTGAAACTGATTATTTTATTATCAGAAGGCTTGAAGGTAGCAGATGGTGATACAATTGTGACAGGTTTTTCAGACCATTTAGCAATATGGATGGAAGTGATGGAAGAAAGGGAGTTATTAAAATAGGAATGGTAATAAAAAAATAAGTGAGAAATTATAGGATACAATTTTAAAGTGGATAGTATTGCAGTTGTGGAAGGATCATATAACCATGAAGCACTTCTACAAAAAAAATGGTCTGGATGGTGGATTGAAGTTAAAAAGAAGTGTTTTTTTCTTCAATGGCAGGATGCTATAAGAAAGGAAGAGAAAGTGAAGTATGAGAAAATGCATAGAAATGTATCAGAAAATATTGAGGATAATAAAAGCGAGTATTACGATATGGAAAAATATATAAATTTAAAAAATTAGGCGTTATTGTTTCAGCAGAGATACTATTTACAAGGGAAAATTCAGCAGAGATACTATTTACAAGGGGAAAGGGAGGAGGTAGCTGCATATCTGGGTAAAGGAGGATATTAATATAATGAAAGAAAAGAAAAATGTAAAAGAGTAAAAAAAAGAAAGAAAAAAAATAGAAAAACACAAGAGCAAATTATGAGTACTGTAGTACTACACATGGAAAATATGTATAAAAGTAAAAATGAAAATAAGAGATTGGAAAAGTTAAAAAAAATCTATAATGAGTTAAGGAAGAATCTGAAGAACAAGTTACTATTCTTGAATTGGAGAAAGTACTTAGGAAAGTAAACACTGATTCAGTATCAGGCCCAGATAATGTAGGATATGGAATGTACAAGAATGTACTTGACTGTCAAAGAATATTTTGTAAATGTACTGAATGAATGCTTGAAGGAAGGGTTTGTTTATGAAGAGCTGTACAGATGTTAAAATGCATATATGGATAATGATGAAAAGAATGAAATAAAATTGGAGATCCGTCACACTTAACACAGATTATAATATTTTATGAGAATAATACAGAGGAGAATGGAAAGAACAATGAGAGATTTTATGGAAGAAAGTTTATATGATGTAAAAAGGGAAGAATGTCAAGAATTGTAAGTTGTGTGAAAAATTGGGGATGATATAAGTAAAAGTGATATGAAACGTATTGTAGGTGGTGTTAACAAGACATTTGCTATAGTAGGACATGACGCTTTGTGGGATGTTATGGATAAGTATGGAATAGATAATAGAATTAGGAGAGTATGTATGTCAGCATGTCAAAATAATACAGAGAGAAAATTAGTGAATGGGTGACTAAGTAAAGAAAGATGCGTGAAGTGGGGTATAAGACAAGGATGTCCCATGAATGAAATATCATTTGTACTGGTAATGAATGCAATAGTGAGTGAAGTAGCTTATAAAATGAAAGATGCCAGATGTGATGTAAAAGGAGGCAGTAATTCCAGTAGATCTGACCTACACATATGATATAGTTGTAGTTACTAAGAAGAAAATATGGATGAGGGTAATGTTGATTTGTCTGAATGGATCTTTAAAGGAAATGGAAATGACCATAAGCAAAGATAAAAGAAAGGGTTTGGATGATGTTGCGAAAATTGGGTGTATTTATTTTTCAATAAATGAAGTGTATTTGCTAGGGATAAATTTTTAAAAAAATTATGCAGTTATGGTGCAAAGGGAGAGTCTGACAAAAATGAAAGAAATATGTCTTTTGTGGAGGACAATTAGACTAACATTCAAGGAAAAAGGTTTATCTGATGAATTTTGTATTATGTATAAAACAGCATATGTCTCAAGTGTTTATACGATCCCAGAGAAATATGAACGGTGTTTTCTTTCATATCAAGCTTAAACCCAGTGAAGAGACGTGTTGTATATGAGTGTAGATGAGGGACTGAGGTTACTAAATCCAGTTGTTTATCTGCTTCTTTAAACTCGTGTAGAGTAGTAAAGTGAGAAAATAAGAAATTAATAGTGAGAATATTTAAATATAAGTAGAAAAGTTCTTGCAGATGATGAGAATAAGAGAGAAAAAGAATATGTAAATAAAGAAATTAAAATGTATTAATAAAATGAATACTAACATAAAAAAATAAAAACTGATAATATGGAGAAAGAAATAATAATGTGACAAAACAATATTATATAAATTCATGAGAAACTTTACCAGAATTAATGATTAAGGCAAGTAAAGTGAGGAAAAAGTGCTGTGCCAATATAGCAGAGTGTCAGGATTTGTTAAGTAAAGGGAAATATGACATCTGAAAAGAAAGTTGAAAGAGTGTTTATTTTGTGAGGAGAAGAGATAACAGAACTTTTTTTAAATGTAAAAGTTTTGTGAAATTCTGGAAAAAATGTTGTGTGAAGAAAATGTTTTTGAGAGTGTTAATGACAAACAATATAGATATGAATATGATCATGCATGGATATTATATGAACAAAAATAAATAATATTTGAGAAGGATAGATAAGAATGTATTTTATGTAATATGGCATGTTTAGAATGAAAGAGCAAATGACATTTTGTTTAATGGTAAATGGATTTTGACAACATATTGGGAAAAATGTGAATATGGTTGTGGAAGAAGGAGTGTGGGTCAGTCATGGAGCAACAACAGTGAGGATGTTATAAGAAAAATGATAAATAGTAAAACAAAATACAAATATGTATACATGCCTGAAAATATGTATGTACTCTTAAACGAAGGACCCCTGCTCTTTCAGATAAGTGCTGTGGGATCTTTTACATTCACCTGAGCTGCCACCAACTCAAGCACTGAGACCTTGGTTTAATGTCATCCAAATGATAACACACATAGGAATGCAGCACCCCGTTATGCTACACTGCAGTGTTATCAACCCATCTACTTGGTGTGGGAATAGATCCTGCTATCTTCTGCTCTAGAAGAAAGTATGCTATATATTGAACTACTGATGAGATTTGGGATACTACTGCTTTACATGTACAGCTTTTAAGGTAACTGAACAATTGAATGAACATTGATTCATTCACTCATTCATTCTCTAATTACCCAATTAATCCATTTCATAGAGCTGCAGGATAACTACATCCAGTGCTGGATATCAGTGGATGCAAAGCAGAGAAACGAATCTTGAACAGGATACCAGTTCAACATATCAGCATAAAAGTACACCTGCAGATGAAAATGACTGGCCTATCATGTGTCCAAGTGTTACAGTTAGAAGGAGGCATCTGGTTTTCCACTTACCTTAGTTGCTGTCCGCCCTTCATGTATCTTATGCCCTGTTGAACCTGAAGCCACTCTGAGTCCCTTCTAGTAACTCAATATAGAGTCCCAGTACACACGCGTGCACACACTCACACACGCGCACACACACACACACACACACACACACACACACACACACACACACACACACACACACACACACACACAATTCTTCATGCCTGTCTAGAGCCTTGCGCTTTTTAACTCCCATTTATGATGCTTTCCTTTACATCCCCCACTGTCTCTATCAACTTAAATTTAGGCACTTTGCCTCCCCTTTGACAGCCCTAAGCAGTGAAATCACACTTCCACTCATATTTCTTCATTTAGTGAGTATGTTTCCAGCTAGTTTAGCCTTTCCCATATGCAAGTCCACCATTCCATTCAGTAGGTTCGTTACTCTACATTGTACTGCCTCAGCAATTCCTACCTTTCTTGCCTTAAAAAGCCTCCACAGTTGCATACAGTACTCCAGGGGCAGTCACTACACATCTCTCTGGGGTGATATGTCCTCCATTTTCCAGAAGTCTTATCTGCTGGTGGTACGTCTGGCACTCTGGCAGCTTCTGCCATCATATCCTGATGATTGTTATATGTATTATATATGATGATTCAGTATGCTAGAGATCATTACTGCAGGTTGTTCTTGTGTCCCCTTCTTACAGTTGTATCATCTCTGTTTTACAACCTCCTACCAGTTGCAGCATTCAGAATAAATTGCTGCAAATTTCACTGCACTAGATCCCAGCTGCCATGAGTCTGTCAGTTTCTTCAGACTCTTCAGATCCATCTTCAAACAGGCCTCGTGATTATGTACCTCAAGCACATTGTTTTGACTGTCCTTCAGCAGCATTATCCTCTTCTCTCTCTCTCTAGTATCATGTCCAGCCCTGAGACACATGTGCATACTACTACATGTGCAGATTCTTGGGTACATCTGCACATACAGACCCAAAGAACGATGCAAAATCATGCAACAAACTGCACAGTTACCTGCCAGAACTGGTGTGGTGGGAGCAAACATGCTTAGTCTGATCATCTACCCTTGAAGTGAGGGTATGGAGATGCTTTGACAGCATCCAGTCAAGGCACTGGTGGTGAGATCAGAACCATGAAGTGTGAGCATGCATAGGGAGAGACAGTTTGATGGACTCCTCTCCAGAAAGGTGAAGGCACCTCTCTTAAGACACCACTCCAAACCCTGTGACATCAGCAGAGCATTAAGAGGGGGGGAAGGGCTCAATTACAGTGCCCTCTTCCCCCCTCCCCCACTATCATCCCCCTGCCCTGAGACAACTGAACCCATGGGATAATACCAGGATTACAGACGCTGGTAATATGCCTTCCATCCATAGTTGAACCCACTTCCCACTTTGTCAAGGCTCACCCACTTGGTGGGGGTCAGTACTGCAAGTGGGAGGAGAAACTGGAGTGGCAGTTAAGCTGCTGTGTCAGGGTCCCCAAAAGGTCTACCACTAAATGTTCTGGTACCTTAATTATCGCAACCTCTTAGCTAGGGTACAGCACTATCCAAACATTACTGTCTTTACACTTTTGCTCCTCCCATACTTCCCTCAGATTGACCATCCTCCTTCTGAGGGCCACCACATTGTATCTCTTTCTGAAGTCCAGCAGGAATGCATCCATTGATTCTGTGTGCTCAATGCTTTTTATAGTTGTTTGCAACAGTTTGCCTCTGTTTTAATATGTAGTTTCCTTTTCAATATTTTTTCAGGGATTGAGGTTAAGCTAGGTGTTTATAACTTATCAGCAGCATGGGATCACTGAATTAACACAGAATGTTGTATTATCTTTTATCTTTCTAATATCTGCCATTTCAGATAGGACTGTTGTAGTTTAGTACACAGTGTTTCAAAAAATAAAAAAAAACTGCATGGCATATAATCTGCTCAGATTAAGGGTAGTCTTTACCTGAGAGACCAAACCATCCAGTAAGAGCAGGTCTACCTATATGGAGATCATTCTGTAGACATGAGGACACTGAGTATCTTTACTTCTGTATGGATGAAACAGAAGCACAACATGCACAGATATTGTCTTTATGGATGGTAGGTACCTAGAGAAATTCTTAAGAATTATTTTTAATTCAATATGTTACCTAACTTCCCTAAATAAAATGTCAGTTCTTATTGGGTCTGTGGCATAAATGGATAAAGCTGTGACTACAACGCAGATGACTCAGATCTGAGTAGTGTCTCAGGACTTGACCTGAGAGGGTGGTAATAAATAGGCAACACCACTCACCCATCATGTGGAGAGTATTAGCACTCTTTTCTGCAATGCTGGCAAAGAAAAGCACCCACTAAGTGTTTTCATTCTTTGGATCTGACTTTGGTGAAGGTGGAGAAGGACATGTGATTTGGTTCTCAATATTGTATAAATTTCCCCTCACCAGGATACCACAGTGAAATTATGGTGTTGCTACAAACAATGGGCTTCATACAACTGACCTGTGTAATTATCGAAATCATCGACAAGTGGCCAATTCTACATAACTTGCTCTTGGTGTAAGTGACTTTCTCCAGTGTGGGCCTATTTATAAAATAGACTTACATGTGAGTAAGTCAGCAAGTCTTTTACATTCTTATCCACTTAGGTACCTTTCTATTCTTGGTTTTCCATCCATCCATCCTGAACTGATCCTTGGTCTGAGATGTAAATGGAGTCCTCAGAAGGAGATGACAAAGGAGGGACTATAGTTGTCTAGCTGATGGTAGAATCAGGGTGGTGGAGAAAAGTATTTAGTAAACTAAACTTCAGTTCTCCATATGAGACTGAGAAAATTACACTTGCTCAATCAAAAACAAGTTAAATACGTGTAAGGAGTCTGCTTCAAACTTGGTTTACTGCAGAAATGGCTGTGCAAGAGAGACAACATACAGCTCTTTCTTATATCTGGCATTCCCTTCTCTTTTCAGGATAAGGCATCACAGAAAAACACTTTTCAGTAATCAAAACCATGTTGCCTCTAAAATTAAACATACATAT
Source organism: Protopterus annectens (assembly GCF_019279795.1). Taxonomy (NCBI): domain Eukaryota; kingdom Metazoa; phylum Chordata; order Ceratodontiformes; family Protopteridae; genus Protopterus; species Protopterus annectens. Next base: position 75,159,651 of record NC_056728.1, read on the forward strand.
TTGCAAGCATGAAAAATAGCATGAAAATGTCATCTTCCTTTCATTTTACTACAGCTTCTCATTATAAAGGAATGAATCCGCGGTGGTGCAGCAGTAGTGCTGTTGTCTCACAGCAAGAGGTTCTCCCGTTCGATTCTCGGCTGGAGTGCGGGGAGTGCCTTCTGTGTGGAGTCTGCATGTCCTCCCCATGGTTGGGTGGGCGTTCGAAAGAGATGCGTAAATGGGCGTGCCTTCGTTGAAGGTTGGACGTCGAGCTGGCACCTCGGCATTCATGAAAATCTTTTGCCAATCATTAGCGGACCGGAGTTCCGCTGTGGCGACCCCTAACCGGGAAAAGTTGAAAGACAAACAAACAAACAAACATAAAATAAAATAATGCTTTAAGCAAGTTGTATTAGTACAACCTTCAGAAACTAAATGGACCTGTACATGATTTAATTACTATATCTAGAGGATGTTTTAATAATTGCACAGACACTACCTTACCTGTGACCATACTATTTCAGCGACACAAACAAAGCATGATGGTCTTAACAATCAAGGCTATCTTTCTGTATGCTGCTCCCCCATTAAAAAGCCTTCCAAATGAACAACAGGCAAAATATTTCTCTTGTTACATTTGGCTTTTACTTTTCTCTATCAGTGATCACACAATAGGGCTTGTCAAAGGAGCAAGACAATGTAGTAGTTGTATATTGTTTCTGTATTAAGACGTACAGAAAATATGCTACAATATCTATACATATTACCTTTGCAGATGTGTAGGCCCGAATTTGTTTGACAGATCCATTGGCTTTTTTTTTGTTGTTCAAAGGGGATGAGTTGTGATCTTTTTATATTTTGAAGGATATGGAAGTTAGCAGTCATAGCTACTTCTTGTTTTTTTACTGGGTACCTGTCAGTTGATTTGAGTTTTCAGAAATTCGAACTACATATGGTCGAGACCATATGATCAAGTTCTTGAAAACATGAAGATTTTTAATAGGGATTGTGGTACAGTTAGGATTGGGAAATTTGCTCTTTTCTTCACTGTCCCCTGCAAAAATGTAAAAAAGGTAGATTTTTTTTGTGTTTTTTTTTTTTTTTTTGATGTTTGAGTTTTCAGAAACTTAATCATATGATCTCTTTAGAGACTTTTCCAATTTGTCATCACCATTTGTTTCTGTATTTTGCATTTTTATGGATAATTGTGATTGTTTCTGTGTTTATTGAAATCTGGCTCTTCATTTTTTCCACAATGTTAATTATTTTTATTTAGCTTATGTTAGCAGTTTTATAAGGGAACATATTCTTGCAAGCAGTCTGAACTTTTCTTCAACCTTCATTTCTCTTTATCTGACGTTAATGAATAAAAAAAAATCTTTTTTTTTTTTTTTTTGCTTTTTTTTGCCTGTCAGAAATGTCCTACTGTAATATTGTAGCTTAGAAGATTGAGGAGGAGTTTTCAGGCAGTTTTGTGGAACTTTATTACCATGTAACCGTTCTTTAACTGTTTAATGTTGTCATCCATATTTAAGTGTCCTCTTATTTTATAACTCAGCTTGGATTTGGTTTTCACTGATTTTTTTGTAACTCAGAACCCGTAACACATCATACAGTGAACTTATATTTTATTTGTATGGCTTTCCAGTTTATTTCCTTTAATCTTACAATCTATTATTAATCTGTTAGATTCTCAGTGATTTATTTTGTATTGTTTAGACTTGACAGTCATTTCACTGTACTTTTATTCCTTATCTTAATCATAACTATCATTTTGCTTTATGTTAATACTGTTATATAACGTACTTGAGAATTAAACTTTACGATAAACTGGAACTTCAGCTTGAATATTGGGAAACATTAAAAGCAAGGAAGATATTCCTTTTGTTTATACTTGGCTGTAACATTCACCAGTGAGTATCACAGAATAGCACTTTATTAGCACAATAGAATTAATGCAGCCTACTTCTGTTCATATGAGTTCTGCATGCCTGAATTAATACTTACTTTATCTGTAGAGTATATTCAGTCTCACACACACAGTACCTTACCTAAGGTTGCATTACTTTAATGGTGTATTTCTGTATACAAAAGCATAGTTTCAATGGACAAGAAATCAAGAACATATTACTTTATATTACCTCCCCATTAATAAGCAAGTAAAATTATATCAAACCTAAAAATTCAATATACATCTTATACTTGGCTATTACAGAGTTGTGCTTTTCAAATAAGAAAGAATGGTCTACGTGTTTTCCCAATTAAGCAGTGTATCAAATGATAAATACAGTAAAATAAAACAAAATATTTCTCTTGCTTATATTTAGCTTTACTTCTCATTTCCAGGTATCACAGAAACACTGGCCAAACAATCAGGATCATAATGATGTATGTCAATTCCCCATTATTCACTGTACCAATGATATAAATAAAAACAAAGAAACGTGAAATATTCCTAGTGTATATGTCTGGCGGTAACTTCTCACTATTAAGCATCACAGAATAGTGCTTCTCAATCAAGACCTTTTTGAATCCCACTTACTCATCAGCACATCAAATGAGATTTGAACTTAACTAAAGTAAAATGCCTCCTCTTGATAATATTTTCCCTCTTTCATAGGTATACTGTTTGTCAAATGATTAAGACCATGTTGCTGAATGTGTTGCTTCCTCTTTACTTTGTATATTTAATTTATTGTATTTTGTTACACTTTGTAGACAAGTTTAGTCCCACTAGGCCAATAACCTCTTTTCAGGATAAACACAAGGTGGTATTCATAGCAACTAGGAAACATTTAGCCAGTGCATGAGGGAATAAACCCTACTCTATCTCTCTGATAAGTGCCATAGAATATTTAATATTCACTTGACCTATTGCCTACTTGGGCAAATTGAACCTCTGTGTAGCGTAAGAACTGAAGGATGGCATACCCAGGTGTGCAGCACCTCACTAATGCTGTACTGAACTTTAATCCAAGCACCTGTTGGGGGAATAGAATCCATAGTCTTCCTGCAGCAAAAGTGAGTACACTATCTGTTCAGCTGCAAACATGGACTAGCTGCAGACATATAAAATAAATTTAAAAATTTATCTTGATGTTTATTGCTTCACCATTCAAAAAGTTAACAAAATGACATCTGTGGCAAAATATTGTTATACATACTTGGCTTTTATTTCCCAACATCAGGTTATCATTTTTCAGGCAAGACAATGTTGCTTCAAAATTAAAAAGAGAACCACATATTTGCAAATATATAAAATTAGCTAAATGGTTACGTTTGCTTATATTTGACTAGAAAGAATGCAGCTTACAGTGGCTAATTGCATGTGTGTGTAACTAAATAATACAGCATCTAGCAGTTGTATTAGTTTAGTTACACACAGATCGCCTTTCCCAAGGATGTATTATTTAAACTGTATACAGCATGATCTCCACTGGCAACCAATCAAAACTATGCTGTAGCTGCTTCCATATAAAATGTTCACCAAATATTTTCAGACATGCAACATTAAGTATGACATTCCTCTTATCTTTGGTTGTAACTTCACAATATCATCTAGCATGGATAGCACTTCCCAAGCTAGTAAGACCATGATGTACTTACATTGTTCCTTCATTAAGCAATGTGGTAAATAACATTTGCAGTCAAATAAAGTCAACTCTCTCTCTCTCCCTTATATTTGGACATTATTTCTAACTGTTTAATATTACAGAATAAAGTTTGCAAGATGATAAAACCATACCTTTTCAATGGTGGCTCAGGGAGAAAATCTCCACACAAAATATATGCATTAAATATACAAAAGGTTCCAATGAGAATATAAGACTAACAAAACATTACAGTCAGTTAATGGTTAGAAGATAAAGTGCATGTTGTGAGAATGAATAGTCAGTTGGAGGTATTAATCCAAAAGGGGAAAAGAAATAAAATACATTGAACATTAAGACCAGCTATTGCAATACAAAAATATATTTGCATTTTCTACTTTACAAATATAGCTAAAGACCTTAATTAATCAGCAAACAGAGAGTAACGTGATAGCAATCAACAGCGAGTAGGTAAATCAACTACAGTAGAGAGTACATGATTTACATTTGTTTCTACGGATCGGCTTATATGCACACATTTGTAGATGGGTGATTTGGCTGCTATAGGTGGAGATGCAGGGAGTAGTTTAAAGGCTTCAGAAAACAGAAGAGTGGTGTTAAGTAGTTGATGGGCTGCTGAGTTTTAAGACAGACGAGTGGACTGTGATGTACAGAAAATGGCAGTAAATACATGCAATGTACTGAGCTGAAAGGCAAAAGAACAAAGCAAAGTAAGCTTGAGGAGATATGCGGGTTAGATGGTTAGAGAATGGGTAGCTGAGAAGAATGGTAGAAAAACAAACTGCAAAAAGATCCAAAGTCACACAAGGAATGCTGAGAACAAATCAGTTTATAACGCAAAGCTTTCGGGTATGAACCCTTTCTCAATACTAAATACATACATATACACAAAGCAACTGCTTTTATACAGGCCTAGTAGTCATGTGATTGCAGCCAAAGTCACATGACCTATTTAAATGTGCAGTTTAAAAAATTATTTAAAGAAACATACTGCAAGAAAACATTTGTTAAAAAAGAAGCTACACATATGCATATATATGATCAAATTTCAAAGCAATATGAATCTAAATCTAGCACATATATATGCTTAATTATAAAAATATAAAAATATACATATATACCTATATGTTTAATACAAACTCTAAAAACATTAAAACATAGGTGTACACATACATGTACACAACAGATGCACTTATTAACATCAATGTATAAACATGCTCATGTGCACAGGTTGATAAAAATATCATTTCAACCTACGTTGTAATCCAACAAGAATAGGTTTAATGCTTACTGTACTGTTAAGGCCAGGAGGACTATCAGCTCCCAAACGTACTATCCATTGATATTCTTTAGTTTCAAGAAAATTATTAATATCACCACATCTGAGTGAGGGAATCACCAAATCAATAACTCTAAATCTAAATGTATGCCTGTCCCCACACGTCTCAATATGCTTATACAAGGCATTCTGAGTATACTGCCTCCTGATTTCTGACTTGTGTTCAATAATCCTGTCCTTAAGTCTCGCGTAGTCTTACCAATGTAGTATGCAGGACATACAGAACATGATGCCATGTACACCACATTGGTAGTGGTACAAGTAGCTCTTACAGAAAATGTATATGTATGGTGTGTGATCGTATGCACATAACTATTAGATTCCACATATCTGATCAAGTCCGAACAACAGGAGCAGTTTAGACATGCATATGTACCAAAATTAGATGTAGAGTAGATGGGTCTATCAAAGCATAAATTCAAGGGAGGGCGAAAATCTTTATAGCATAGCATACTTTTGAGGGTTTTCATATTCCTAAAGCTAAAGAATGGCTTATCACCTAACAACTTTGTAAGTTCAGGGGATGCCATTAAAATAGACCAATACTTATAGATAGTGCGCTTAACAAGGGAGACCTTACTTGCAAAACCAGTCACATATCTAAATCTTTGCACAGTAGGGTTTACAACTTGATTTATCACAACATCAGGGTTCGTAAGATTATAATTCCTGAAATATGGGGCATATAATGAATGCCTGTTGTTAAATACCTGATTCTTCATCTCATTTAAAATAGACAATGCATAGCCACAATCAACAAAATCCTTAAATGTATCATTTAACTGTTCATTAAAGACAATATCGTCTGTGTTGAGCCTACTCACTCGAATAAATTGAGACTTAATCACACCTCGAAAGACATGCGGGGCATGCATGCTGTCCGCATGCACATATCTACCCACATAGAAGGAGACCCATCTACTCTACATCTAATTTTGGTACATATGCATGTCTAAACTGCTCCTGTTGTTCGGACTTGATCAGATATGTGGAATCTAATAGTTATGTGCATACGATCACACACCATACATATACATTTTCTGTAAGAGCTACTTGTACCACTACCAATGTGGTGTACATGGCGTCATGTTCTGTATGTCCTGCATACTACATTGGTAAGACTACGCGTAGACTTAAGGACAGGATTATTGAACACAAGTCAGAAATCAGGAGGCAGTATACTCAGAATGCCTTGTATAAGCATATTGAGACGTGTGGGGACAGGCATACATTTAGATTTAGAGTTATTGATTTGGTGATTCCCTCACTCAGATGTGGTGATATTAATAATTTTCTTGAAACTAAAGAATATCAATGGATAGTACGTTTGGGAGCTGATAGTCCTCCTGGCCTTAACAGTACAGTAAGCATTAAACCTATTCTTGTTGGATTACAACGTAGGTTGAAATGATATTTTTATCAACCTGTGCACATGAGCATGTTTATACATTGATGTTAATAAGTGCATCTGTTGTGTACATGTATGTGTACACCTATGTTTTAATGTTTTTAGAGTTTGTATTAAACATATAGGTATATATGTATATTTTTATATTTTTATAATTAAGCATATATATGTGCTAGATTTAGATTCATATTGCTTTGAAATTTGATCATATATATGCATATGTGTAGCTTCTTTTTTAACAAATGTTTTCTTGCAGTATGTTTCTTTAAATAATTTTTTAAACTGCACATTTAAATAGGTCATGTGACTTTGGCTGCAGTCACATGACTACTAGGCCTGTATAAAAGCAGTTGCTTTGTGTATATGTATGTATTTAGTATTGAGAAAGGGTTCATACCCGAAAGCTTGCGTTATAAAGTGATTTGTTCTCAGCATTCCTTGTGTGACTTTAGCTGAGAAGAATGGCCAGTATAGGAAAATTTGCCCTTTTCCCCACTGTGATGCAATCCCAGAGTTGGTATATTTAGTTAGGGGGTGTGGGTGGCAGCCTCGCACATTGGGGGGACCGACATAATGCAGTGTATTTTTCGTTACATGTTGGTCAAATGGTTACTTTGGGAGACATTTCGGCAATTTGTTCATTTGTTAAATTGAAGTTTTGTCGATCTTGTCTCGGCAATTTCGTGTTTGGGTAAGTGTTTTTTCATTTATTTGAAGTAGTCCCACGTGTAGACAGAGAAATGTAATATATACATACACAAACTGCATAACAGTAAGTGTAGGATTTTAAATGTTTTTCTGATTGCACTGTATGGTTTTCTTTTTGAGAATTATTCAGGAGAGCTGATCTGAGATCACGGTATCCAATTAATATTGGATGGTGATAGATGGGCGTGGATATATTTGCAGATGTGCTAGGTTTGGGGATGGTGAAAAAGGGTCTAGAATTAGTAGCTCTGTGGTTGGGATGATAAGATGAAATGAGAACAGACAAGACACTAGGAGTGCATTAGTTGTATTTGCTCCTTTGTTATGTAGAATTAGTGAAGGGCAAAAAATAAATGAAATTATTAGGATTCTTCATATATCAGGGCTATATCACAGGTATTTGCAAGCGACAATGTGTGTGTGTGTGTGTGTGTGTGTGTGTGTGTGTGTGTGTGTGTGTGTGTGTGTGTGTGTGTGTGTGTGTGTGTGTGTGTGTGTACTATAGAAGAAATAAATTTATAGTGTAATAGTATGCCTTTATAATGGCTCATTTTGTGAATACTGGAATAGTGACTGGTCTGAAAATGTAGCGGGGTGATTGAAGATGGGGTCTGTGAACTCTAGAGCCCCACAAACATGATATATACATGTCAAATAACTACAGCATTTAGGTTTTATAGTGAATTCCTTCCTATCACTTACATTAAAGTGTGATGAATCTACTGAATTTTTACAGCGAGAAAGAATATGTTTAATCAGAATGCATACTGAAATAATTTCACTAGCAAAAATATTTAGTTTTGTGACAGAGATATCCACTTCTGTGCAGGACTGGCAAACTAGGCAACCCCCTAGGGAGCCATGCTTGTAAGGGTGATATTTTCCTATTTATATTTTCGTTTACTTTTACAGCAATGTTTCTTTGCCTAAAAAATAAATAAATGCATCTAAATGAAAATCCACCCGTGCAACATTGTGTGATCCAGTGTGGGGTGGGGGGCTCCACTTCACTTGATGTACAAGGCACATTACCTTAGCTGAAACCCTGCAAGGCCACAGGAACTTGCAATGTTCAAATTTAAGAGCAGTCACTCAAGTGTTTTGAGATACAGATATACATACACAATTGTTAGAGGTCACTAATTTGATTATGAGAAGCAATGTACAATATTTAAATGTGTGGCAACTGTTTGCATGGAGCAGTCATGAAATACATTAAATGGTCATCATGTTATCAAAATCAGAAGTCTGAATTGGACATAGAACTCCCTATCATTGCTTGGTTGGGGGGGTGTCTGGATGAAAGTAACTAACCCTTTTGTCGCTTTTCCAGTTTAACAGTCATCTGTCCAAAAATAAGGGATAAATGCATCACTGAATATCCAGACCATCAGAAATTTCTGGAGGCTGGTGGCCCCCCATACATCAAGGCTATATAAGTGAATTTTAAGATGGGTTTAGTAATTCCCTCTGCCCTAAACTTCACCTCATCTAAAACCAACCCTGGTCATGGGTGTACACAAAGTCTCTGTAGTTGGGGGTGGGGGGTGGGGGGGGCTAGTGACATTGTCATTATTTCTTAAACATTGCTCCCAAACATCAGAGGTCACTATATCTTGTGTTGGGCTTAGAACAGTGTGGTCATTACTTAATTGTCTGCACAAAATTCAAAGGGGTGCACAGATGGTCACAAAAGCTTATACAGGAAAGTGAAAAGTCGGAAACATTTTTGTGGCAGTCACTTGTGTCTTTTTCTTGCAGCCAGTTTCTTCAAGCTACAATTGGGTGCTTCTTTTCCAAAACACAAGGCTTTGCACATTTACCAATGAACCCCAAGTACAACATTCTACTATTCTACTACTTGGCTTTTTCAACTTGCAAAATGTTACTTCAAGCTAAAGCTGGGTGCTTCTTTTACAAAATACAACAAGGCTTTGTACATCTACCACTGAACTGCCTGACTACAAATTCTACTTTTCTTTTGCAACTTGCAAAAGTCATGTAAAATTGCAAATATAACTTAACTCTGCTGTATGTCTATTGTTATTTGATAACTGAGCTAGCTGTCCCTGTTAAATTACTTGTTAGCAAGGCTTGCATCTTCTCAGTTAATTGTTTGTAAAAGCAGATGCATCAGTTCAGGCTAAGAAAGTGTCTGTGAATGTCCTCCACACTTTAATAGTTTATCTATCATTAGTTAATGTAATTTGGGCAAGGAATGAGTTTGCATGTGTCCAACTAATAAATAAGCAATTTAGGTCAATAATTAACAATGCACATGATTTTAAATGAGTCTGTACCATTTCTTATGATGAAATTGCTTGCATAGACTGACTGTTTATCTCTGACTGCTTTGCTCCCCTCCTAATTCCCATGCCACCACGGGACCCTTTTAGTACATATTACCCACCCAATAAAGACATATACATTAAAAACCCTCTTCCAATTTCTATCCTCTGTCAAAACCTGCTGCGGTCCATTCCACAGACTTAGCTTTCTTTACAGACATTCTCAACCCACTTTTTTCTGCACACACTCCTGCTTACCAACACCTTTATCCATCCACTCACACACCCATACTTATAGATTATAACACATATATGTATATATATATATATATATATATATATATATATATATATATATATATATATATCTGTGTGTGTGTGTGTGTGTGTGTGTGTGTGTGTGTGTATGTGTCTATATATATATATATATATATATATATATATATATATATATACATATATATATATATATATATATATATATATATATATATATATATATAAACAAAGAACAAGAAGAAGTCAGCTATCAAAGGAAAGCACCGTTATAAAAAGTATCCAACAAATGCAGCAACCCGTGCAACCTCCACGGCTATCATAAAATTAAAGCTTTAGTACAATAAAACATTCATAAAGGTTAGCACTTTTGGATGACTCAGTATCCTTCATCAGATCAAACCTTTCATGGAACTCTTCTCTATTTAAAAACTTCACCAGCGAATCAAAATCATTTATTTTATTTATTTATTTTATTTTACATTTGTTGACCGGGCTAGTCTAGCTGGAGACATGTCCATTTTCAGTAGAGGCCCGGGGAGAAAAGCTCCAAGAATAATACAGAGTTTCTTTACAAAGTTAAAAACAGGAGTTATTCAGATAATAGAGATAGCAGTATTACAAAAAAATTTTTTTTTTTTTTTTTTTTTTTATTCAATAGTACAAATTGGTGTTATGGTCATTTTGTAAGGTTCAGAGTAGAATTAAGATGGTCATTTTGTAAGAGACTGAGGTATGATGTAGATATATACTTGTAAGATATATGCAATAATGTAGTTTATTGATACATAAAAGGGAGCTAGTAAGGGATGAGGTGGGATAAGTGAATATGAGAAGATTTAGTCAGGGTTAGTACAGGTACATAGCCAGTGATTGTTAAGGTAGAGTTTCAAATTCCTTTTGAAAAGTGAGAGAGAAGTTTGAGATGTGATTTCAGAGGGAAGTTTATTCCAAAGTTTTCCTACAGAGTTAGAGAACAGCAACTCACCTGCTGTGTTGTTGGGTTTAGTAGTATTGATCAGTAGTTTGTTAGAGGAGCGTAGAGATGTGAGGTTTTTATAAGGTGTAATGAGGCTAGAGAGTCCAGGGATATTGTTAGGAAGATACAGAGTCTTATGGGCTATTATAAGCTGGTGATATTGAAGCTGATTGAGAAATTCAAGCCAGTTTGATTGTTTAAGATTTAGACAGTGATGGGTTCTGTAAGGAGAGCCTGTAGCAAATCTAGCAATATTATTATAGGAAGTAGTTAGTTTCCTGATGTTGTTCTTTGAGAGATTAATATAAATGGGAGAGGCGTAAAGCAGGGTGGATATTAGGTGGGTTCTGGCTATAGCAGTCTTAGCTGCTGGTGTAAGATAAGGTTTAATTCTATAGAGAGATCCCAGTTTTTTGTTGACTGACTTTATTGTAGTGTTTATGTGAGTATCAAAGTTTAGATTGTTGTCTATTGTTATTCCTAGAAGTTTAGTGGTAGGGTCAGGAGAGATAAGAGTACCACTGCTAGAAGTGAGACTGAAAGGTAAAGATGTGGACTTTTGGGTTGGTGAGAAGAGTAGCAGTTTAGTTTTTTTTGGGATTCAGAAGGAGGCAGCGTTGAGAAAACCATAGTTCTATAGTGTTGAATGCTTTTTGGGTAAGAGACTGTAGTTTAATTTGAGAAGAGGCTGAGCAGATTATGGTAGAATCATCTGCATATTGAATGCAGGTGGAATAAGGAATGGCTGTTTGCAGGTCATTAATGAAGATGGAAAATAAGAGTGGGCCTAATATAGATCCTTGGGGGACACCGAGAGAGATAGGAAGGTGATCGGATCGTTTATTTTTCCAGAGTACAGCCTGGTGACGATTATCAAGGCAAGATGTAAACCAGTTCAAGGCAAGAGGATCAAGTGAGAGAGTATTCAGTGTATGGAGTAGTAGTTGGTGGTTAACCATGTCAAAAGCTTTGGATAGGTCAATGAAGACTGCAGATGAAAGACAATTATTGTTACGATTATTGTTGATGCTGTTTTTGAATGATAGCAGTGCAGTGGTGGTACTATGGAAAGGTCTGAAGCCATGTTGACAGTTAGTGAGTAGGTTGTTCTGAAGAAGGTGGTTGAGTAGTTGTTTATGGATGCATTTTTCCATCAATAATCAATAATCTATGCCCCTTTAGGACTGATTTGAGAGGTAGATTGCTGTTTGGCCCAGGTAGCTTATCAGCCTGTAACTTACCTATCGAATTCATCTCAGCTGTCTCAGTAACATTCACTAAATCTCCTCCCCTTGTATTTTCATTAATGACCTGTAGGGCCAAGAAGCGGAAGCTGTGACTGTTATTCTCCAGTATATGTTTCATCAAAGGGTTCTTAGAATCGTTTAACGTAATGTCACTTATATGTTTTGAAATGTATTCCTTAAACTGGCAATTAGTCTTGTCAACATAAAAGGAACTGCATAAAACAGAGCAAGCAGCATAAATAACATTTATAGGCCTGCAGTCCACACAAGATCTCAGCTTGTATATTTTGCCATTCACTGGCTGTACAAAAACATCTGAAGTTAAAATGTATTTACAACAGGTGCACATATGCCATGAAAAAGTTCCCTTTTTGTTGGATATCAGCTTAAATCTGGTCAAAGAGCTATTGCATAAAATCTGCTTTAAGTTCTTACAATTCCTAAATGAGAAACATGGTGTGTCACCAACAATTGTTTTAATGTTTTCATCACTTGTGAGAATACACCAATTGCATTTAATATCACATATTTGTTGTGTGTCAGTAGTGTATTTCGAAAGCATCCTATTCCTATGTGAACGGTTGTGACGTAAAGTATCATGCTGTAAAGAGTGTCCAGTTGAAAAGTATGGTGCTCCACTGGATGTTCTCAGAGATCCTTTCAGCTTCATTAAGGTCATGTCCTCTTTCAAAAAACATGTTCTTAATCAAAGCATTTGCTGCTGTGTAGTCATTTTCATCTGTGTGCAGTCTTGATGCTCGTAGAAGTTGCCCTTTATCTATATTAGAATAAATACTCAGTGGGTGCCTACTGTTAAGTATTAACAGATTATTTCTCTTGCAGCTCTTATGGTATAAAAAAGTACTGATCTCATTATTTTGTATAGTTAGACGAACATCCAAAAAATTTATATACGTGTTAGACCCCTCGATAGTAAATTTAAAAAAAAAAGTTGTACTTCCTAAATATTCCACAAATTTGTAAAGTTCTCGTTCAGAAGCAGCCCACAGAAAAAACACATCATCCACAAATCTTTTATAGTATAACGGTCTGCAAAAGGATTGCTCCCACTTAGCCAACACCAAGTTGGCATATCAGTTGGCACAGGGAGTTCCCATCGCTTCCCCTAGTCATTGCCAATATATATTCTGCTCATACATCAGCACATTATTTTCCAGCACCATCCTTAATTTCAGCAGCAACACTTAGATGTTGTCTGAGTCTAACACAGTACATTCATTAAGATAAGCTTTAATGGATTTAAAACCATAATCAATTGGTATGATGGTAAAAGGCTCTGTATATCCATTGTGACCATGTAAGAAATCTCTGTCATTTCACGTGTTGTCTTATAGTTGAATAATGATACTAAAAAGTCGTTAGTGTCTCTTAAGACAGTAGGTACATGGTCGAGTACTTCTCTCAGTTTTCATTCAACATATATAGACATACGCTCAGTGAGCCAACCAGCCCCAGCCACAATAGGATGTAATGGAGGATCAAGGAACTGTTTGTGAATTTTTGGCAGCCCTTTTGTCACAGGTATTAATGGATGCTCCACTATTAACAAAAATCATACAAGTCTTTAGTTATTTTATTTAATATTAGTAGGTCTTTAACTGTATCATGAATCAATTGAATCATTCTATTTACTTGTAATCAATTAATTCTCATATATGTTGTCTCATCTGATAGCATATTGTTCATTTTCATGTCATATACAGATGCATCAAGAACCATTATGGCACCACCTTTGTCCGCAGGTAAAATCACAATATTGTCATTAGCTTGCAATTAATCTAATGCACGTATATGTTCAAGTGTTAGATTATAAGAGCGATGTTTACTCTGATTGAGTAACTGAGACATCTGCACTTCACACACTTTTAAGAAAGTGCCTATAACCGGACCATTTTGTGGAATGAAGGTGCTGGGTTTAACCGCTGGTTTCACATGGTCATGCGGCTCATTGCCATAAATATTTTTAAGCATGATATTCCTACCAAAAAGTCTCAGGTGCACTGTGACATCACTCAGTTGAGAGCCTATCATAGGAATATACAATAATCTTTTATTAAGAAAAGATAAATGGTGCATCGAAAAGGAGAAGTTACTTAGGTTCACAACCAAACCATTATTGTCACTTTCTTCAGCAGTATTCAATTCTGCTCTCTCGACAATTTCCTCCTCTTTTTCCCACTGCTTGTGGAACAATTGTTCTTCTGTGTAGTTATATATGGCTGGGTAACGACGGTATGGGAAAAACCTAAGGAGCTTACATCCCTTCTTTACATGTAGCACCCAAATCTTTAACAGCATTATTACCAGAAGAAGTAGTAGTAGCATGAGCACTTGTCAGAATGTTAAAACTATGAGTTCACAGTGTTTTTAACTACAACAAGAGTATCAATGGTGTCAGTGTTATTAGTTAAAGCATTCATATAATTTCTATGTAGCTCTACAGATGCTATATCTTTCCTGTTGTTACTAGTTTCAGTGGTGCGCCTCCTAAGCCATGTAAAGACACACCCATTAACAAAGTCACTGTCATCCCTTATAAGTTTCTTAGTTTTACTCTCTCAAGTTTACTATCAAGTGCTCATACATTCAAAAATAGATCATTTAGTTTCTCAACATAAATGTCTTTGGTGTACTTACTTTCCATCTGCTGTTCCTTCTTCTCATCCTCAACAATTAAGATCCATTCTATCAGTTCAAAATGTTCTAAAATTAGTTGTATGTAAGTCAAGCTGGTCTCCATATTCAGTTGTTGCTATTTTTTCAATAATTCCAGTTGTGAAATCTCGTAAGTAGCCATAACCAGCACCCTCAGACCACGTGGCACTACCTTATAATGAAGACAAGCTTCAAGGTGAAAATGTTACCACTGTATACACTTCAGTTTATACAATAAGTCTTCCAGTGATATAAATGTATCCATCTCAAACTGTTCATCAGTAGTTAGTTCACCATCAAGACAATCAAGAGAACTTAATCCGCAGCAAAGGATTCGCCAAGTCCTGAACAAACTCTTTGTTAAACAAAGCTTGCACTTTCTTTTCTTGTGTAGGATGGTAGTCCAATTCTATATTAGAAAGATGAGGTCTCACACTGCCTTCTGCTATGTTAAGCCACTCCTTGTTAAAACTGAGTATAAAACAAACAAAAAACAAGAAGCTGGCTATTAAAGGAAAGCACTGTAGTAAAAAGTATCCAGCAAATGCAGCAACCAGTGCAACCTGTATGGCTGTCATAAAATTAAAACTTTAATCTTTAATACAATAAAACATTCATAAAGATTAGCGCTTTTGGATAACTCAGTATCCTTCATCAGATCAAACTTTCCATGCAAACAATTCTCCATTTAAAATTTTCACTTCACCAGTTAAGACAAGGGTAAAACCTAACATAGTTCCACAGCTGACAAGAGAGACCAAACAGCTCATGCTGCAAAAAAATAAAGCATTGAAAGAATGGTATAAGAATAAAACACAACATGTCTATCAAAATTTTAGATATTTCAGAAATTGTACCAAGATCCTTAATAAATCTGATTAGAAATCATGCACCAAAACAACCCCAAGCTATTTCGGTCCTCAATAAATAAACTATTACACCCTGGCCATACCACTACACCTTGCCCTATGTCAAATAACCAAGAGTCCATTGTCACTCACTTCAACACAAATTTTATGCAGTCAGTTCTATCTCTCATCAATGACCACCTCACTTCACCCCCTCCAACTTCCATCTGTTCTCAAACGCAGCACGTTGTCTTTTTAGTTTTCAGCCTGTCCCAACATAAATTATTAAAAATAATTACTAGCCAAGTTAAAAGCAATGACCTCAGCTGCTGATAACCTTCCCACTGAGTTCCTCAAAGCAAGTGCAAAAGTACTAACCTTCCCTTTCTCCATTCTAATAAACATTTTAGTAACTGAGAACTGTGTCCCATCCATCTGGAAACAAATCCATTATTATACTCCTTCGCAGAGGAAGTACTTCAACAGAATTAAACTATGGACCTATTGCTATATTATCACCCCTCTCTAATATCCCCAAGCAATGAATTCATTATCAGCTTACGAAACATATAACCAAACACAACCAATGCCAAGCACAGCTTCAGGCCCAACCACAGTACTACTATTGTCTTCCTCAACTTCACCAACATAGTAATCCAATACAGAAATGAGGTTAGCCTTGTTTCTTCACTTTTTCTTGACCTTTACAATGCATTTGACACAGTGTCCCACTAAAAGTTCCTCTCTGAACTTGCAGCACTAGGTCTCACTTACCCCTCCCTCTCCTGGTTTCACAGTTATTTATGCAGTTGTCAGCAGGCAACTAAATGTCACCAAAATCTCTCAGCATTTCAAACGATCTCTGTTGGTGTTCCCCAACAGTCAGTACTTGTCCAGCTTCTATTTAATATTTTGATAAACAAACTTCATACCACTACAACACTTGCCACTTGTGTACAATACGTTGATGATTCATCCCTTATGAGCTCTGCCCCAGCCATAATAAAATTACAGGAGATCACTCAAAAATCATTTACCGGCACTGAAATATGGCTAAAAAATTATAAGTTGCTGCTTAAAGCAAAAACAAAACCAAAAAAAAAGGCTGTTTACTCCAAAACACCTTAACCAGAAATATACATGTCCTATTACCTCAAGTAATAACTCAAAAAATAGAAACTATAAGCCAAACTAAACTACTCAGAGTCATAACAAATGACAACCTCATATTTGACCACCACATACTTCATTCCATCATGAAAAATCACCAGAAACATGGCTCCCTATATAGGGCTAAACACTACCTGACAGATCAAGCAAGGATTACCTTAGAAGCAACATATCACCTTCCTTCTCTATTATATTCTCCTATTCTTACAAATAACTCTACATATTAAAGTAAACTAGTCTCCTCTTACTACAGAATAGGTAAATTTGCAACCAGCCAACCTTATAAAACACATCACTGCCTTAAATTAATAGAATTAAATTGGCTTGAACTTCCAGACCAGCTGACATACTCACAAGTAGTCATTGCTCACAACCTATTGTACTCTCCGGACAAATGCCCAGCAAAACAAAATATTTTACTGTACTATTCACCCACTAGAGACATTCTAGCAATAAACTTTTGCTATCAGAAGGCATTCAACACAGCTGGAGACTTTCTTTACTCTCCTTATGTGTCAGAACTCTGGAATGAAATCTCCTTACAATTCAAACAAACAGAAAAGGTATAGTTTCAAAATATTGCTTAAACAGCACCTATACCAAAGATGGTACTGTTCTTCCTGCCCACCTGGCTAGCTTTATTCAGATTACTTGTCTCCAACTCTTACAGCCACTTTGCTTCACAATCTTTTTTGTATCTTATTGCTCCTCCTCATACTGCACTTATTTACTAAAATTATATTTTTCCTCCTTCTCTCACACCTCACCACTATCATTCATTCTCTGTCAGTTTATCTCCCTGCTCATTTCCATAATTTCTCCTTTCATATGTCTGTCATTATTTTAAGCTACATTCTACTTGTCTGTCTATAAATTATTACTAAACTGAAAAACACCCCAGTTTGATCTTTTCCCTACAGCCGTGCTATAAACACATTAATTGTTACTGTAGTTTTGGGGAGTCAGGGTATGTTGAAAGGATGCAAGAAAAAGCAAAGATTAAGAGAAAGACTGAATTTCTTTCCTTAATCATGTTTTTGTTCAGGCAAACAGTGGATAGACAGTTTGTTGAAAAAACTCTAAAATGCATCTTGGAGCATCTATCAACCTCATGGCATCTGGAGGCATAGCTGTCCCCAAACACAAGGAGTAATGTAGTTGTTTCCAATGGATATCAGAGTATAGTCTTGCTTAAACAGAACATGTTGAATGAATGAGTAACTGTAAGGAGAAAATAT
Source organism: Protopterus annectens (assembly GCF_019279795.1). Taxonomy (NCBI): domain Eukaryota; kingdom Metazoa; phylum Chordata; order Ceratodontiformes; family Protopteridae; genus Protopterus; species Protopterus annectens. The sequence continues at coordinate 75,177,421 of NC_056728.1, forward strand.
GAAGAGCAGTGAGAAAAAACAAAACAAAAAAAAAAAAGTAATCTGGATAGTGTAAGCAAGCGAAGTTGGGGACGAGGAGGTGTTGCCATGGAGCCTTTTTGTCCAAGGCACCAGTTTACCTAAGGCAGACTTTTCTTATATGTTGGCATAGGTAAAAATCATTATGGCACAAGATGGTGGGAGAGAGAGTCACTTCCCCATATTTAAGCAACCCACACAGAAGTAGCTTATGTAGAAAAGGGAGCACATTTTTTATTCATTAAAGAGAAACCATGTGCCACATTATTATGAAAGGCAATGGTCAGTTTATGAAGAACACATCAGTAGAAGAGCAACCAAACTTACTTTGAAAGCAGAGTTAATTTAATGTATTAATTAAAACGTTCAAGAGGCATAATTTATTTTGCAGTCTGTTGGAGAGTGAATAGTACAGAGTATATAAAAATGGCAAATTGCTCATATGTATATGAAAGAAAATGCATCTTGGAGACATGAAATTCTGAAATCTCTGCAAATTTTATATAAATTTCTTAAATATCAACATTGCATAATTTACTTTTGTTTCTTGATTTAACACTTCATTTGCACTCCATTATTACCATAGTAACATTATATATGGATTCTTATCCTTCCATGATATACTTGTTTGATTGTATGCTACCTCGGACTTGTGTTATGGCTAAAAAAATCTTAATAGGTTCAGCCCACCAAGCATTATAAAAAGAAAATGAATTACCTGTAGTATATTAAATATTTTTCTGATGTAGAATTGTGCTATACAAGACATTTTTGCCTATTTTAAAGTAACTTCTTGTTCTTTCATGCACAGGGACCAAACACTTTCTTTTGATCTGTAATGTGAAGGCAGAAGATGCAGGAGAAATCATGTTCATTGCTAAGCAAGCTGTATCAACAGCCAGACTTGATGTGGATGGTAAATATGTTAAATAATTGCTTAGTTAACTTAATGATGATTGATGCTAATGTCTGGAATAAGAAAATGGCTGCCTGAAATATGTGAAAGGCCAACAGATAATGTAGTATTACAGGAACTAGTGTTACATGAAGCTATATAAGAATAGTCCTTGTTACTCAGAACATGTTGCACTTTACTGAATTTTTTGTTATTTTACTTTGTATTCACACCAGGTTTATCAAGTTCAGGAGATATTATGCCATTATTTTCAAATGCACAACACAACTGAGAATCTTGACTAATCTGCATGAGACATCAACAAGACACCAGATATGGGTCTACCTCCTGACTTGGTAAAATTGTAAGACCATACTTTTCTGTGCAAGAGAATGTGGAGTAGAGAACAGCCCCCCAAAAATTACATAGTATTAAGGACACAACTGAATTCCGATACACTGTCCATCTGCTATTACCCTGCAGACCATTACTACAAGTTGCAGTCTTGTAATATGACAACTTGCTATACATAATAACTTAAGTGATAATGTTGGCAGCTTTGAACGGCAATTCTATAAGTTCCTATCATGAAATCAAACAGGCTGAAGTATGAATGGCTTTAACATCAGAAATGTCGTTCATCAATTTGTTTTTTTGTGAGATTGCAGTACAGTGAAGATCAGAAAATTTGCCCTTTCCTCACTGTAGTGCGATCGCGGAGTTGGTATATAAAATTAATGGGGGGGGGGGGGCACAGCCCCCCACAAGAACAACTTTGAAGTACGGCATTTTCAAAGTTTAAGCTGTTCGCTCTCCAGTCTTTTCGATCTCATAATATATACCCCAATTCTACATATTGCATACAGTACACTCTGATACCGATATTAATGGAGTACCAGCATTTGGTTGGTGTGTTTGTGTGTCTATGTGCAATAATTAATTAAATGTTATCCTTTTGGATACAGTACTTCTTGCTATTCATTTAGACTACAGAATATGATTTCTCTCTCTAACAATATTAATCTACTTAGAAGAACTCAGATAATCATAGTGGCTAACAGGGACTGCCTCCAGTTCAGTGTTTGGTGATTTGTGAACATGCTGCCTTTACATACTGGGGCTTGAAAATGAAGATCTAGTATTTGCTGTCTTTGAAAAGTTCTTTTGAGCTTGATGATTGTTGGTTATATTGTACTTTGTGATTCAATAGCTTTTAGTTTTGCACATCATAGGTACATAGGTTCATAGGTAGGTACTAGGCTATCTGCCCAAAGATATTTATAAGCCTAGCCAGAATGTATTGGCTTTCGCTGCCCCCTTGGATTAGTTCCCTGTGCCTCTGTCCAGCAGAGCCACTGAAGTGATCTCCAGGGTAAACTTTCTGTTTCCCATCCACTCGTCAAGGTTTCTTTTGAAGAGTGTTAGCGAGGAGCTCTGCCTAATGTAGATTGGAATCTTGTTCCAAAGCATGGAAAGTCTCTGGGACAGAAATTTATACCTCCAGCACATCCTATTTGATGTTGTGGTAAGGTTTAGATCCCTAGAGTGTGTGGCTCGAGGGGATAAGGTTTTCTTTAGGTGGAGCATGTCCATCAATTCTGGGTTGGACATGGCCTTGTACATCAGGCAGAGATCACCTCTGAGTAGGCAGTATGCAACTGAGTACAGCTGGAGTTTCTTCAGTCGAGCTGCATAGGCCATCTGTTTGAGGCCAGTGATCCTCTTGGTGAGGTACTTCTGTGGTCTATCCAGCTGTTGCAGGTGTCTTGTAAGGTACATCCCAAATGGGGTGATGTACTCTATGATGGGTCTGATGAGTGATGAGTAGAGGGGCACAATGACCTCTTTTGATCTGGATGCAAACCCTTTTGTGATTAGGTGGGCCACATAGAAGGATTTTCTAACCAATTTGGCAATGTGATTATCAATGGTGAGATTACTACCTACTTGGGCCCCCAGATCCCTTATTACGTCTTCCGTATTAAGGGGACTACTACCTATGTGGTAGTTTGTGGGTACTTTGTTTTTTACAAAGGGGATGACTATGCACTTTTTGGCATTTAGCTTGAGGCCATGATTTTGACACCAGGTATCCGTCTCAGTGAGACCCTTTTGGAGGATGTCATTGTCAGTTGGAGAGACAATTATAGCCCCTAGTTTGCAGTTGTCTGTGAACTTGGTCAGCCATAGTCCTCCTGTGCTTGCCTGTACCTCTGAGAAGTATATGCCAAATAGGAGCGGTCCTAGGACTGAGCCCTGGGGAACGCCACTTGTAACTGGTTTAGAGTCAGATCTAGCTCCCACAACTCTCACTATGTGGGTTTTGTCCGTGAGCCAGTTGGCAACCCATCTTGTGACGTAGGGGTTTATGTTCAGGTTGGTGAGCTTGTCTATAATACCAGAATGGGGAATGGTGTCATAGGCCTTAGCGAGGTCTAGGAAGGCTGTGTGTACCACCTTTCCCTCGTCTATAGCCTTAGAAACTGTCCCAAAGAAGTCCACCAGGTTTAGGAGGCATGATATGCCCTTAACAAAGTCAAACTGGGTAGAGTCCAGTGTTTGGAGGTTCCCAATGTCTCTATTAATGAGTTCCATGATGATGCACTCCATAGCCTTGCAGATCAAGCGGGTCAGGCTTATAGGGTGATAGTTCCGGGGGTCTGTTGTGGCTCCACATTTGTGGTGCAGAATAACCATTGCTGTGCACCACTCTATGGGTACGTAGCCTGTGGAGAGGCTGAGTTTGAACAGTGTGTTTAGGTGAGGGGTTAGTTCGTCTTTCAGCTTGTGTAGGATGCAGCCTGGGACACCATCTGGTCCCACTGATGCTGTGTTTTTGGCTTTGGAGAGGGCTGTTTTAACCTGAGTGTCTGTGATTTCAGGTACTCTACATTCTTCTGGCATGGTTATGGGCCCTTTTGGGGGTGAGACAGGGGTGAAGTTTGCACTGAATCTGTCTGCCAGGATGTTGGCGATATTGGTTGGTTCAATGTATTTTGTGCCATTCTGCACTAACTCCAAGCAGATCTGAGCATTGCCACTTAGATTCTTGACATAGCTAAAGAATGCCTTGTGGTTATCTTTGGAGTACTTGGCAATTTTTCTTTCAAAGCTCGCCTTGGATGATTTTATGAGGGATCATAGTTTCTTGCTGATACTGATCAGGGATGTCTTCCCTTCTTGGGATTTTATTCTTTTCTGTACTAGTTTCCTCCTTCTATTATATAGCTTATTTATGGCAGGAGTCCACCAGACTGGTTTCTTTTTCTTGGAGGAGTGAGTATTGGTTTTGCTTGGGATGGCACGATCCATGCATTCTTGTAGGTGCCCATAGAATGCATTAGTAAAGGGTTTTGCAGCTTGGACAACGTCATCCTTCAGCGTGCAGGCTTTGAAACTTTCCACCTCGGTCTTAAGTAATGTGAAGTTTGCTGTTGGCTAGTTTTTCACAGTGGTTTCCTTTTCTGGGGATAGGGGCAGAATGTGGATATCCAAAGTGATTTGTTTATGGTCAAATCTAACCAGCGAGGGGTTGACCTCCGGTGTGGAACACTGGTCGCCCATGTTGGTGATGACCAGGTCCAATATGTTGTCACCTCTGGTGGGAGTGTTGACCAATTGAACCAGGGCATCTGAGTTTATACATTCTAGGAAATGTTGGGCAAGGGAGTTAGTACTTGAGCAGTTCTCCAAGTTAATGTTTGGGTAATTGAAATCACCCAATATTAGGGTGTTTGGTAGGACCTTTATCTTTCCCAGTGTTTCCAGAAACATGGAATGGGGGTCCTAGAACATGGTGGTTGATCTGTAGCAAGCTACAATTTGAATTGCAGTTTTGCTCATTGTTAGTTGCACGTGGATGATCTCTGAAGCACCATGCTGTGCCACTAACCTGCAGGTGTAGGTATCCTTGATGAATATGGATACGCCCCTTGGGTTCTGTGGCTGAAATGTATGGTATGAGTTGTAGCCTGGTAGTGCTGGGGTGCTCTCTGGATCCTTAAACCAGGTTTCTGTTACTGCACATATATCGATTTTCTCCATACTGAGGAGTGCCTCGAGTGCATGCATTTTGAGGTTTAGACTTTTGGCATTGAGTAGCATTACCCTCAGTTTTTTGTTACTTGTGCTATTTAAGGTGGTGGGGTTGTCTTATCAGCCTTGCCTAAAAAGGCACTATGGGGGAGGCAAGAGCCTTGGCCAGTATTTGAAAGCCTAAGGGTGATGGGTGCAAGCTGTCTCTAGCGAAGCAGCATGGCTTATCGAGCATGTCATTTCAGGTGGACAGACACTGGATCCCCTTTGAATGACACCAGAAACTTAGCCAATTGTTGAAATCGAGATTTTTTTCTTTGTACCATGGTATCATTCTTGGTGAAGGCAGGATGCTGCTCACGGTCAGGGTCATACCGGCCTGGGCTACGTGATCAGAGAGCTCTTCCATATCTCTTTTCATGTAGTCCAGGGAGGTACGGCTCAGGTCATTTACACCAACATGGACAATGACAGAGTCATATTTGTACTTGTTCTGGTGTGACCTAAGTGCTTGTGTTATGTGGAGGATCCTGGCACCCGACAGGCAGCTAACAGTAACCTTCTCCTTATTCAGCCTAGTGAGTGGGACGTCAGTGTGCTTGACTATAGAGTCACCTTTTACTAGTGTATTGGGTATGTTATTTTGCCTTAAGAGCTGTGATTGCATGGCACACTGGTTTTGTGAAGTATGTGTTTCATGCTTTGTGTTGGTGGGTGGAGGTTGCTTGGTTATTTGCTTTGGAGGTCTCTGTTGGTTTTGCAGGTTTTTATTTAGAGCCTCCGAGTATGTTTTCATGCATTTATGTGTGTTTTTTGCTGGTTTAATGGGTCTATGTGAGACTGGTGGTGTGATGCAAGTATTTCCCTTCTCCTCTTGACTGTCTGATCCAGTCTTGGGTTGAGAGAGCTTAACCTCCAGTTTGGCTATGTAATTGCATCTCTCACATGTATTAGTGTTTGGTGGTAGGAGGAGAGGGTTGTCTGTGTACATGAGGCAGTTGTAACATTGCCTCAAAATGCCATATTAACCAGTTGGACTGGAGAATACACCTGAAACTGCCCTTTCGACATGCCTGGATAGGTACAGTGAACTGTTTTACTGGATGGCTGGTAAGGTCGAATAGAGAGCCTTGTCCTTCTGTACAGTACAGGAGGGTCTAGTGCTAGGGTTTATAAGTGCTTGCTATAAGTTTTGGGCAAGTGCCGGGCTGAGAAATGAATGGCTTGAGTGCTTAAGTTGAAAGTTTGTCTAGTTCCAAGGGAAAATTTGAAGAGGAGACTTTGTGGAGCTGGGAATAGTTTTACCCTGGCTAACCGGTGCTGCCCAGTGCGCAAAACTGGGCAAATGCGGTATTTATAGCAGGGAAATGAAAGAGATAGAAATTAGCCCAAAATGGCCAAAAACTACTAATTTCTGGGCTGAAACCACTCCTCCAGGGACAGATAGGCTGCTCAAAGCTCCCCTCTCTCACAGGTGAACAGAGAAACTTCCTTCTATCCAATTAAGGTATGGGCAAACACAGAGATTTGTAACACAGGCCTGAATTCAGCACTAAACTGAAAACTGGACTATACTAGCTTAGAAAGGTGGGAAACAAGTATATATATATATATATATATATATATATATATATATATTAGAAAATAAAACAGATACAATCAAAAAAATACTTTAAATGTACAGAAAAGGATACTTATTGTTGTATATCGCAGATCACAGCTGTAGTCAATGTCCCTAGTAATAAAGTCGGAAGAAACACAAGTACAGTAAAAGCAGATGAATAAAGTGCAATATAAATATATATATATATATATATATATATATATATATATATATATATATATGAAACAATAGAAAAGAAACAAACTGATTTAAACAAGTTACCCAATTAACCAGAAAAAAAGCTCAAAACTGAACCCTATTCCAGCAGTATTCAATCAGACAAGTTCTAACTGCACACTCCTGCTACTAGGGTGCAGGGGAACCTTCTCCAAAAGAGATGGCCTGGATCAGTGCTCAAGTTATACAAACAAAGCTAGATTCAGCAGGCCTGAATCTGGTCTATGTTACAGCAACAAGGCGCACCAATTTCAGAAAGAAACAGTTCAAATAAGCAGGCACAATAAGCCTGTGATCAGAAATTCCCAGCTCAGAAGGGCAGAATCCAGCCTCTCCTCCCACAAGAGTGCAGACCACAGTCCTCTTAATGTAGAATAATTGGCCTGAAGCCCAAGTGCTTAAGCCAGAACTAATACACTTTTAGAATAGCAGACACTGGCCTTCAGTCAGCAATTCCCAGCTTAGAAGGATGCAAGCTACCTGTCCTGCCACAACAGTGCAGACCACAAACCTTCTTAATGTAAAACAGCCTGTATGAAGCCCAATTGCTTAAACCAAAAGTTAGAGTTTAATGAGGCTACTACCAAGCAGTAATAAATGCAGCAGAATAAATAAAACTGAGTATTTTTAAGAAAAGCAAAATAAAGTAGGAGGAAACACAAATACAGTAAAATCAGATGAATAAAGTGCAATTTTTTTAAGTGCAAGGAGAGAGGAAGGAAGAACCTAAGTGGGTTGGCCTTCTCTAATCTTCTGTCTGTAATGTCGGGTGAACACTAGACTCAGAATATGATCTCACTGTACTCGGTTAAGTGAGCAAATGAGATGGACCCAGGAGTAGTGGGCAATTCCAGAGCCACCAACACAGGAACAGGGAAGTTGGGTGGGGAACTAACTGCAGAGAGACACACAGCACACTGTTCAATGAAACACACAATTAGGCAACAGAAAAAATGAAAATACTGTACTTTTAAAACTGCAAGTTTGTACTTAACAGAAGACTAAAATACACTACTGCAAATTGTACTTAACTTCAGCTGCTAATGCAGATGTTTGTAGCCAAGCAAGTCTCGCAGACGTTGAGCATAAAATGATTTTTCAAACTTTGTGGCTAGCACTTAAAGTACAGAGGAATCCGTCTAGGCTATTAAAAATCAGATAACAAAGAAGTGATAACACCGCCCCCTCTTATAGCAGAGACACACACAACACACTGTTCAATGAAACACACAATTGGGAAACAGAAAAAATGAAAATATGGTACTTATAAAACTGCAAGTTTGTACTTAACAGAAGACTAAAATACACTACTGGAAGCTTTACTTAACTTCAGCTTCTAATGCAGATGTTTGTAGCCAAGCAAGTCTCTCAGAAGTCTATCATATAGATAAATAGATATACCAGTGTATTTGTAAGGTTGCTCATAATTTCATAATCAGCCTGAAATAATTTTGCTTAAAATGTGTTTTGCTAACTGTGGCAATTTTAAAAAACTCACATTCATAAAATTTAGATGCTTTCAAAATGTCATATAAAAAATTCAGACACTAAAGATGTGGTGCTACCCTCTTTGAGTGTTTACTGTTTCTAGAATGTGTACAATATAGCCTGCAACTTATAGAAAGAAAGAAAGAAGCACATTTAAATGTTTGTAACCTATATAGTACATTACATTTTATCTAGTTATAAACTAGAGAACTTAGTTTTTGTTTTATGTATAGCCTGTGCGGTGGCATGCCTTATTTATGTTCATCACTTTAAATTACCTTTAACTGTATATTAAGCATGTCATGGGCTTTTTTGTCAAAGAATAATTTTATTCTCATCAGTAAATGTACATTTTCACTCACTGGTATCACAATTAACTTACCCTATACACTATGTGTAGTTTCTTTACTGATCTATACTTCACTTTTAAATCATACTTCTAATGATAAAGTAAAACATCTGCAATCTTGGAGGTGCCTTGTACAAATAGTTTCTGAATACGCTTTGGAAGGCTTGTGGTTTTAATCTACCTGTACTTCATTACTGTACATATATTCACATCCAAAAACTTTTGCCACTGTTTTTATCCTGTCTGTGCTTATTTCATGTGCATCCGTAAAGATAAGTCTTCTAATGTCTTGTAGAATAACAGTGTATACTATTCTGACTGGCAGCTACTACATCAGAGCTAGTTTACTGACAGTGTGTTAATGTTGGTGCTTCTGTAAGTAGATTTTGAGGTTTACAATACTTTTTCTGTTTATAGCTCCATTCCTAGGCTACATCTTGCTTTGACAAGTTTTTAAAGGCACTATTATCTCAGACATATTGGTTATAAACTTTGCAAGATACTGCATCATCTTGAAACTTCTGTTATGCCAACTTGTCTCCTGGATTTAGCATTTGTACAACTGCTCTCAACATTTCTTCAACACTTCTAACATTAGAATGAGAATAATATATTTCAGGATTGTCAATGGCACCTGCATCAGTCACATGTAATGCTGCCCTTTTGTCTCACCCCTAAGTAATATGACATCATTTTTTAACATAAACCTCCACACTTGCAAATATCCAATGGCCCTTTGGAATTCTAATGGTTTTGATGGAATACCAAGCTTAACTCAAAGGAATTTTTGCTTCCTAATGACACATTAATATATAACTTGGAACATTGCTCATTTAGCTCTGTGTACCAAAAATCCACATTTAACTCATAGTTCTATGTTTACCATGAAGTTCTGATTGGGGTTTATCCCATTTTCAGTGGAGTTCTGGTGAGAAAAACTCCACATAATAAGCAAGTACATTTAAAGATGAAAAAAAAATGACATTTTTGTAAAATTTATTGAGTTTACTTGCTAACACAATTATGACTGCATCTAAAACATTATATAATACACAGTAGCTTATGAATTATAAGGAAATTACTTTTTTCATGAGGTAGTTGGTTACAGACTAATTACACAGATAGAGAGTGGATGTATTATGTAATGTGATTATCAGTTGGAAGTACAAAGAAAGGTAGTAAAGGTGGCAAAGGATTTAGGAGATGGTAGAACTTAAGAGGACAGGCATATGAAACATTAGCTATGGTAAGTTAGAGAGCTTGTATAGACCTGTAATAAAGTAGAAGTAGTGATAGCTACTTGGGAATGGAAGTTTTCTAAGAGAAAAAGTAGGTAGAGGGTGGAGAGGCAGTCTGTAGAAGAACTATGTAAATGAAAGTTGTGGGATAATATACAGTTAGGTTTCTTTGTGATAGAGATATAAAGTTGCATGCATAAGATTAGGGTGCAGAAAGGTCAAGTAAAGGGAGTGTAACTGGTTCTGGATGTTAGGCTGAGTATGGTGGGAAGCTTTTGGTAGTGCAAGAGCACAAACGGCTATTTAGCAGGTATTTTAGTGATGTTTTGAAGCCATACACTGTCTACGTGTTTTATTTCAAGGAGGATTTGGTTCCATATTTTTACTACCTAGCTAGAGTACATCGAGTCACCTGCTCTGAGTTGATATTTTGATTTTGATTTGATTTTGTGATGGACAAAAAAGCTCTGGTGCTGGATTTTAGGGTACAATTAGTGGTAAAGGATTGTGGTATTCCATTTAGAGATGGGCATTTTTTTGGGAGGGTTTATTAGTTTCTGGGCTGCAATAACTTGATTGTAGTTGAGGTGTTTATATTTAGACAGTTCAGGCTTTTTAGTGCTATGCAATGGTGTTTTTTTGTTAGGATTATTTGCAGCAAATGTTGCAGTTTTGTTATAGGCTGTCTATAGTTTAATTTTTATGGTTAAATTTGTAAAGATGGGTGAGGCATAGAGTAGTGATGTAAGTAACTATGTTTGTGCTATGTTTTTTTCTGGAGTTAGTAAGGCATTTTCTAACCCTGTAGAGGGATCCTAGTTTGCATTTTTCTTTTCTTTTTTTTTGGCTAAGAGTAAGTATTGGTCATCTCTGAAACCACTGAGCTTAATGCCAATGATTTTTTCCAGTGTAACATTCGATTTTTGTTGGCTGATAGGTTATGAAAAGATTGTTTTTGGTTTGAGTAGTTTTTAGGGGCCAACAGAATCAGTTATTTTTTTAGCATTTAAGATCATGTCTGTGTTATCTAGCAAGGATTCTATGATCAGAAAGGCCTTTTGGGAGTTCTCTTATAGGGAGGTTAATGTCTGTGCTCAGCAGATAAGAGTGGCATCATCTCCATATAGTACCAGGGTAGGTTGTCTAGTAGGGGAGTGTAGATTATTGATAAAGATACTGAAAAGTAGGGGTCCTAGAACTGATCTCCAATGGGCATCTGTAACTCTGGAGATCGGTATAGTCTTGCTGCCATTTCACAGCGTGTTTCCTATTATATAGGTAGCTGTAGAACCAGGTTAGTGACAGGGTATTGGAGCTTAGAGAGGCTAGTTCCTCAAGGAGTTTCACATGTGCGACAGTAGTGTACTCCTTAGATAAGTCTAGAAAAAGTGTTGAGACTAGGTTACCATTATTTCATTGTAGAGTAACTGTATTAGTAAAGTTTAAAAGGACAGTAGTGATGCTATGATTAGGTTGAAAGCCATGCTGTGTCAAGGACAGTAGGTTATGGTTGGTGAGGTATTTGAGCAACTGGATGCAGATACATTTTTCTAATATCTTGCATAAGGGTGGCAGACGGCTATTGGATGTTAGTCTTTTAGGTCAGTAGAATTTTCTCCTTTATGTAAGGGTCTGATGTATATTATCTGTCAGATGTTGAGAACATGGTTTTATTTTATAGATCTATTGATAAGTATGGAGAATGGAGATGCTATAGCTTCTGCTGCTATTTTGAGGTACACTGTCAGTAATTTGTCAGCTGCCAAGACAGTTGGTTTCATTTTTAATAATGTACCCACCTCAACAATAAAAAAATATTTATCTAGCGGATTGAGTGAGAGAACTTTGTTGTTAGTAGAGTGATGTGGAATAGTGAGGGTTGAGGTAGAGTTTTGTTTGCAAATTCTGTATTATCACTAACCAATGAGGGTGTTGAATTGAGTTGATGTATTACCTGGGTATTTAGAGCTTCTGGTGGGTTGGGGGTATGGGGTTTCCTGCAGCTAAGCAGTGATTTGAAGGACTGCCAGAGCAGTTGGGTTTATTTTGGTGTTATTTTGTAGGTTTATAAAATATTCTTTCTCATCATTAAGTAATTTTTGTAAGATTTCTGAGATATCTATTATCTTGTAGGGTTAATTTTTTTTTTTTGTAAATGTTTTCCATGTCCAGTCTCTAATAGCAGTTGCTTAGTAGTCTGTTAGCCAGAATGCTGCAATGGATTTGACTCTAATTTTTGAGTGGGGCCTGCTTTTTAAGGACGGTTAGGAATATATGATTAAAATTACTGTTTTTCTAGTATGATGTTTTTAAGCAGTTCCAGTCATATTACTTTAGAGTTGCTATAAAGCATTTAGGGTTACAGTTCTATAGATTATGGACTTGTTTGTATGTATGCTACTTTTGAATGTTTAGCCATTGTATGATAGCATACGTGGGTAGATGATCACCAGTACTGTCTGATAAGCTTCTGTTAGCACTGATGGGATGCTTATTTGAAAGAATCCAGTCTAGTGTATTTTCTTTCCTAGATATTTTGTGATTCTTGGTAGTGATATTTAATTAATTGTGACAGGTAGCATGGGTTAGGAAGTATAAATATAGGTATGGTAGGGTGGGTGGGAATTGGTGACAGGGAAGGGGAACTGAGTCAGCTGAAACCCACCGGGAATTAATGCTGGAATCCCAGAAAAAATATCAGGAATCTATTTTAACTTGAGGCAACAGAAAGCAGCACTAAGTAATGATCTCTATGATTTAACAGATGAAGATAAGTTACTATGCTTGTATTTTTGCAATATGCAGTGAGATTTCCAACTGCATGCTGATGTAGCAATAGAGGAACAGTTATAGGATGGATGTCAGATTGTTTAAGGGCATAATATTTATATCGCTACTTTTAAATCTTGGTTATTCTAGGTCTGTTTGCTAACCTTGCAATTAGAGCAAGCAACTACCCACCCAAGAAGGGCTTCAACCTTGTCAGTTTAGAGGTTTGTTTCCAGTCTTTTTTGACTAGTAGTGTGCACTTTACAGTTCATGTTATCCTTAAAGCAGAGGCCATCAACACACTGTTTACAACAGTTTGTATAAGAAAATTTAAATTATAGAACTAGGTGTACTTTGCTTGCCTGATCTAGTTCCCGTTTAAACTTTTTGGATCCTTGACTGTATGGCCACTTAAGGGCAGATAGATATTCAGCTTGCACCAGGGATTTGGGAGTTTCCAATGGCCTAGTCTATAACTTTTTGTCTTATCAGTCAGTGGTTTTAGTCTAGAAAACAAAAAATAAGATTTGTTTAAGGACATAAGCTGGACCAGTATAGTCAGAGAGAGTTGATTAGATGTAATATCATTAATGTTCATTAGAAATAGAGCAAAAGTGATATTCCTACTGCCAGCAGCACCACATTGGTACACTGATAACTTTGGACAGTTGAAAAGCCTGTATAAGATTTAGTGGAAAGACAGCTAGGAATTATAGACATGCAAGTTTTCTGAAACTTAAAAAAAAAAGATTGTGAGGCTAGGTTGTTGTACATAGTACTAAAATATCCTTAGGATTTGATGTGGTTGGTACAACTTCCACTGTATGTATGCACAATATTTTTCATAACATAATATTTAGAACTTGTGAATTACTGCAAATGCTTTCTAGATTTACAACAGTAACCATGCAATTCAATCATCTGGTTAATTCTAATAGCTTTTAGATACTACAATATTTCCAGTCATTTGAGTTACTGCCTTGTTCCTGTTCTCAGAGCTACTTGTTCTTTTTTTAGGGCATGCATCAATGACATTATATCAAGACTATACATTATATCAAGACTATACATTATATCAAGTTTTATGGTACTTTACTTGCATGCCTCCCAAACCTTTAAGTAAATTTGTATAATCACTAAGGATGCAATTGCTACAGCTCTGTGAAAATTTCCTTATGATACTGCAGCTGCACCTGTACACATTTTCTCTGAATTTACACTGTAAATAAACCTTACCATTTCTACCTTCATACAAGCCAAGTGACCAAGGATGATAAATGAATTAGCTATAATTTAAAATGGGATCCAGTACTTATGTTAGTCACTGGGGTAGCTTTTAACCCAATGCTTTTACTTGATGACTGGAAACATTAACCATGTGTACAAACCTCTCATCTGTGTCTTTTAACCTATGCTTCAAAAATATCTTCAGACAAAATATTTGCACTCTGAACCTGTGTCTAATTTAAATTCAACATTTTGCATATTAAGTCTTAGCATGTTTAACAATAGTCAGACTTGCACTCTTGCCCCAATATCTCCAATGCATTTTCTGACTTTGTTGTACATTTTTTCATTTTAACAGAACACAGCCAATGAACAGATCACTTTCATGTTTCTCTTCAAGATGTAGGTTAGGCTAACACTCTTGTATGTTATTTATCCAAAACTAGATACATAAGTTCTCATTATACTAGAAAAGTGTTGTGGTCTAAGTTCCCAGATTGGTTGATGGTAACATTAGGTATTTGGATTCCCTCATTTTTGTAATATTAGATATACAGGACCTTTTTAATGTAATCCCCCACAAAATGGGCATGGAATTGTTCCAAGAGGCAATCAACCAATATGGGAACTTAGACCACAACACATTTCTAATATATACAGAACTTCTGGATCTAGTTTTGGGGCACAATTTTTTATTCTTTGAGGGCGAGTTCTTCAGGCAGATCCAGGGTGTAGCTCTGGGTGCATGTTTTGCCCCCACTTATGCCAATATTGTATTTATGGTATGGGAAGAAAAGTTTGCCTTCCACTCGGAGTATGCCCAGCATTGGGTCTACTACAAACTATATCTGGATGATATTTGTCTTTTTTGGATGGGGAGTGAAATTAAACTTATGGAATTTATACAATATCTGAATCAAAATATAGAGTTTTTAAGGTTCACATATCATATTTCCCACCAAGAGATGAATTTTTTGGATGTTACAATAAAAAAAAAAGATGTAGAATTGCAGGAATTCTCATCAGTGGTGTACAGGAAGGAGACCTTTTCCAACTCTTACCTGTATTTCACCAATTCACACCCCTTCAAGCAGAAAATAAGTATTGTAAAAGGGCAATTCATTTGTAGCTGTAGAATGACCTCTAAAGATGTGAATTATGAATGTGAAAGTACCAAAGTGAGGGATATGTTTTTTGCTAGAAAATATCCCAGGGAGTTGGTTGAAGAGGTCATGGTCGAGGTGAGGGCAGGAAGATCTGGCAGGTTTAGCCCTATTTTAGGTGGTGACTGGGTGGACACACACCACGGGCAGATTTCCTCCATGGATGCAAATGTTACACCATATCATTTAGGTGTTCAAGGAGACAGTGCTTTTGGCAGTAATTTTATTATGTTTTACAATCAGGATACCCCTAACATTAGAAATATAATTTCCAAACATTGGGAGAAGTTTGGTTGTTATTCCAAATTGGAAGTGCTGTTTAAAACCCCTTTAAGGTTTACATATAAGAAAGGAAAGAACCTAAAGGAACTATTGGAAAGAAATTACAAGTGTGGATCTCGTGCCAGTGTCCATTTATTTTAAACCAGGAGTCAGTGTGCATCCCGGACAGGGCTTATACGGTTATGGGCGATAGTTTTTCCAACTGCTGTAGTGAAGGTTTGATCTATTTAGCTATGTGCAAACAGTGCGCAGCATTTTATGTTGGAAAAACTACAAATAAATTAAAAAGAAGGATTTACAAGCACCTTAATGCTATAAGAATACAAGACAACAACAATGCCCTTTATAAACACACTTTATTATGTACACTAGCCAAATGGGTTTTTTTGTTCTTGAAAAGGTTGACCAGGATGTGAGGGGGGGGGTCCCTGGGAGACCAGGATTGAGGTAAGAGAGTTATATTGGCAATTGCTATTAGAGGCAAATAGGACACTGGGGCTTAATGAACATTTACCTATTGCCCCAATAATGAAAATGAGGGCTGCAAAACGGTAATTGGGGGTGATCTTCACACCACCTTATGACTACGTTGTACTATATTTTAATTAATGAAATTTATAGTACAATATGCATTAAGCTCATTTATTATGTATTTTAATGCAAATGTCATTTTATGTATTTCAGTACATAGGTATTTACATATTTATATTAATGAAAGAATGTATAATGTATTTCATACACATATACACATACATCTATATATTTATGTTTTTATACACATTTATTAGTGTATTAGCATTTGCATAGGAATATTTTTTGCTTCTTTTTAAACCGTGCTTTTAAATTGTATGTTTTAAATTATGTCAGTTATCAATTTATTAAATAATTATTCAATTAAGGGACCATGGGGGTATATAAGGGGAAGTAGCAGCTAGTGATTCATTTATACATCTGAAGAAGTCTTGTTGACGAAAACAAGTGTTGCATTTATATTTTTGAATAAATGGGTGTTCCTTCTGAGTTCTGCTTGAACTGTGATTTTGTCAGCCTCCTGTTGGTGCCTGCATTTGTGTACTGTTTATACACAGTACACAGTATATGAAGCTCATCTATGCCATGCTGTGTGCACACCTTATATCTCTCTTCTGTATCAACACCCTGGTTATAACATTACCACTTGTTTCACATGTTTACTTTTTTTATTACCTCCTTTTCATCTCCACACTAATAGATTGACTTTTTTCTCATTCTCACTTTTTGGTCCACATCTTAAATGCCTCTATTCCTCCAGTTACTTCATTTAACGCTGCTTAAATTTCACTCATTTATCATGCACTTGCTGCTCTTTATAGGGTCAGATCTGCTTTTCCTCACGGCCTTATTTAATCAGTGGTTATGTCACAGACGGTTTCATCTCTCAGTTAGAAATCTCATATTTTAGACTGATTCTTTAGCTCAGTAACGAATATCTATAGTCTCTAGAGGACCTTGTGCCCTTGTAAACGACACATTTTTGACTAGAGGATAAGTACTTTCTAGGAGCACAATTCCTGAATATCTCTCTCCTTGTTGCTGTTCTGTCTTTATCCCCCTCACAGGAAGTAAAATGAAAGTGAAACGAAGCACATTGCACCTTTTTGGGCATCTTCACTATTCCAAAGTGAGGAACAGACTGACAGTTTAGAGCTGAAGCTTTCAGTTTTCAACTAGATTGCCTTGCACTGAGAAAATTCCTCGTGATTACAACCTGATCATTTTACACTGTAAATTGTTACTTTTCCTCTCAAAAAAAACCTCTTAAATATATCTTTTTGCTTCTGCCAATATATTTCACTTCTGACACCATACATCATTTATTTGCTAGTATGCTTCATAAACAAGATAAAACTAGCAGCTATGCTGCCTACTTTATTTCTTCATGTTGAATGATAATCATGTAGCACACTTTCTAAAACTATGTCCTGTAGCTAGGCATTAAAATATTTAAAGGTATAAAACATTGTGTTTTGCTTAAGTAGTCAAGTTTGAGGTTCTCCTATTTGCCAAGTAGGAAGTAAAAATGACTGAGTTTCAAAGGTAAGTACTAAGCTAGCTGCCCTTGTGGCCATTACAAACCTATCCAATTTGCCTTTTAAAGGTGAAAATCAAACTCTGCACCTAGTGTTTGTGAGGTAAATCCTTAATCATTATGTCTAACTCCCATATAATCATAGTATTAATTGTCAGGTCTACTGTATTCGTAGTACTTCTCCCCATCTGGGATCACCAGAATTGGAACAGGACTCCACACAAATGTGTACACATTTAAAAGATAAGACTAGATATTGCATTTAATAATTATCAGCTTTCTTTCCATATAAATGAGTTTACTGAATAGATTATTACATGAAGCCCGTACTTGTTAACACTTCCTACCCATGCTCAAGTATTGCAACTATTGCATTACGGACATGTCCAGTAAGAATACTCAGAATTTAAGAACAGCAAAAGAGGCACATTCAATAACACAGTAAGCTAGAAGCGTATAGTACCATGACAGTCTTGCACCTTATTTAAATCACATATAATTTCTTCTTCTTCTTCTTCTTTCAGCTTTTCCTGGTTAGGGGTTGCCACAGCTGATCACCTGTCTGCTCATGAATGGCAGTGGAGTTTTTACAGTGTTGAGTTGCCAGCCCAGGGCCCAACCTTCCACACACACGCACACACTCATGCCTAGGGCCAATTTAGAGTGTCCAATCCACCTACAGCATGTCTTTGGGATGTGGGAGGAAACCGGAGCACCCGGGGGAAACCCACGTGACCACAGGGAGGACATGTAGACTACACACAAAAGGAACCCCAGCCGAGGATTGAACCGGAGAACCTCTTGCTGTGAGGCGGCAATGCTAACCTCTGCACCACCGCAGCTGCCCAAGTCACATATTTCTGGAGCGCAAAAATGGATGAATGATTTAGTTTGGGCTTATCTACTTTTAAGAAGGTGTACTGGTAAATGAAGTAAAATGAATTCTCTTCTCCTACAATTTTTAGTAGCTGAAATGTTTATAAGCTAAAATGATTGCTGTACCTGCAGATCCAAAAGCTGCTTCAAATTCTGCTGATACTGCTGACACATTAAATTATGTTACGTATCTGCAACATAACTCCCATCAGTCAAAAGTGGTAGCAATGGAGAGCTCCAAGATTAGTGCAATATTTATGCAAGAGGAAGAAAGGAATATGTTAAGATAAACTGGTGAATATAGCAGATCCTTCATTTTGTCATGTAGCAATGGAGAAAAAATAAACTAAATGTTATCAGATTCACAGTATCATATTGATTTTATGAATAGCCACTGTTGCTCACTCCTGTGCATGAGTTTATTTGATGTTGTATTAGATGCCTGATAGTAGAAAACAAGATAAACTGTTTTAAATCTGGCATTGATTAAGACAGATAATACACTGCTGGAATTTTCCAAATAAGCACATAAAGTTGCAGGGGAGATTGTTATTCAAAAGATAAAAGCGTTACCTTAGTGTTATACTAAACTAACAATTCAGCAACAAAAAATAGTCACAGGACATTGAAGTTTTAACATTACATAGAGCTGAATTATAGTTTCAGCAAGCACAAACAGAGAACAAAGTAGTACCCTAGGCCATAGAAAAAGGAATGCTTTTAATCTGCAGGATTCGGAACCTAACTCTGTAGTAAGAATTTAAAAATGTTTGGATCACCTGAAAAATGGAGCTTGTTTCAAAAGCAGAAAGACCTTATGAGGTGCTGATAAGTGTGAAAGGTTTGAAAGAGTATGTCTAGCAGAATGAAAGGAATTTGTAGAAACTGACTAGGCACATTATACTGGTATGATGAAGAAAATCATAAGTTTCTACAGCTAAATATCCATATGTTCCATTCATCAAAAGCTACAGAATCTATTCTTTATTGGGCTTTTCAGAAATAGAAATGTATTGTAGATGGAATTTTAATATTTAGTGTTATTCCCTCATTAGATTGATGAAGGCAAGCTTAATATGTACAACTCTGAATACCCTTTAGAAAACTTCCTTTCTAGCTGCATATTTTAAATGATTGCCAACTTATTTCCAGTGATACAAAGAAAACTGAGCTGCATCTTCAGGCCTTAGAGGATGCTGTCTTCCAAAGCAAAAGCATTTCCAAATTTACACGTTTTCATAAAGTTTTTCTTTGAGTTTTATTTCACCTGAGTTTTATTTAGTTTTTGAAGTTCATATTATTACTTAATCTGTGCACAAATAAGATTGATGAAGTGGGTCTTTACAAAAATAATTAAGGATATATAGTCTTACTTATGATGCATTATTTCTATGACTGGGAAATAATGTCCTTGAATAGGGAGCATTAGAGAATATATAAATACACAACACACAAAGCTTGCAACCTAATTACCCTTACATGACTTATAATCACCACATCTACAAACATACTAGAATTATAGCATATTAAAAGTAGCCCAAGTTTCCTAGTGTCCAGGACACCTGTATATAGGTCCCTACACTCACAGTCAATGTGTCAAGCTCCTTTCAGATGAGTCAGAAAGGCAAATTGCACAAGTCTTTTATGATTAGTTATATAAATTGTATGGCCTAGCATACTATATCTCTTGCTAATATAATTAACACAGTTCCATCATACTTGATTTCCCTTAGTTAGGTAAAGACAGAATTCCACTACAAATGGTTGAATTTTCTCCAAAGTTACAACTGAATGAGCATAACTTGCTGAAGTTTTATCAGTACAAAAAGGCTTTTTTTTTCTCTAGGAGGATAATTCCCTGCCCCCCCCCCCCATGCTTTCCTCTTATATGCACCATCTCTTTGAACACACAACTAGACAAAAGGAGAAATTCATCCATTTCCAACTAAAACACTGGTAAGGATAATCAATATAACACACAGGAGACCTACTTAATAGGTTCATGGGTTGGTACTAGGCTATCAACCCTAGGGCCTTGATACATATACATACATATATATATATATATATATATATATATAGTATTTAAATACACTTTCTGAATAAGGACATAGGTCTATGTCATACATAAGCTAAAATCATTTTGATAACAAAATAAGGGAAAGATGTCTCATTACCTTTTGATATAGATCATTATATAAATGTGCTAACCAGTTAACAAGTGTTTCATTTCAGGGGTGACCCAGTAACACAGGTGAAATGACTTGGTCAGAGTCACAAGGTAGCCAAGTAGTGGTGGTAGAAATCAAACTCTCTTCCCTTAGTGAGAAGAAGCAGCTGGTTAACAGTTCAGATATTTAATCATCTTCACTTCCACCCAAGTGTAATATTGTTTATATAATATTTGCAAAGTCAAGAAACAAGACAAAAATGTAACACTAAACTAGGCTCTCTCTACATATTGGCCTGGATAACATTCTGGAAAAATGTCAAATCCTACAAAACTTCTAGAAGCGATGTACATTAATTGTGATAAATTCCATACACTGCCTGGTATTCCAATGTAGTTTGCTGCAAAGCTATCTTTTAAACAGGAGTTTTCTGTTACACACCTCCCAGTACTACATTTGTTCTGATCTGTAAATCTGAATGACTGTGTATAAGAATTAGTAACAGTATACAGTACATCAGAGAGGACCCCTTTTACCTTCTTGTTCATATTAACTGTCCATCCATTACCATTCTTAATTACCATTTCTTAAATAGATGACTTTAGTTTATAAATACTATAATGACAACATTCATTTCTTTTGTATTTAAGAAGGCAGAGCTTTAAGTTAAAAAAACAAGTATGTTTAATTTTCATACACTTCAAAAAAATGCTTTTTAATAAATATAATTTGTTCATCATCTAGACTCCCATGCAGCTGAAACAACCATGTTAAATAAACTAGGCCGTGTCATAATTCTTAAAAAATATATTCTATGTTTTTGTTAGCTAGGTTTTTATGATAATTTATAAATTTCAGTTGTCATGACTAGCAGGCCTAATACCTACCATTTCCAAATTTTATCTAAGAGTTATAACCTTTGCACTGGAAAGTATTACTTCATTAATTCCAAAGAGCAATAGACTAAACAAATATGATTAGGTTGGTAATATCAACTCCCTTCTTTAAAATAATAACTAAATGAGCATGTGAAAACTAATTGCTTTTTGTTCTACAGCTAGCCTAGTACTTCCCTATGAACTTATTACTAATATTAAAGTTAAACAATGAGAACTTGTATTAAAAACTGAGAAATCTGTATTCAAGAAGAAATTTCCAGTAGACCACTCTTACTGGATTGATCTGAGCAGAAAAGTAGATTAATTTCTTTCTATATCCATTTAAATGTGAAAAATGAGGACATGATTAACCCATCCTGTGAATTACATTCTTCTTACTGAAATTAATCTCTTCTGTACATTTGACAACATATGGTGTGATTTTTCAACATTAGCATAACGTTTAATTTTGTGTTCCTAAATAGAATCATGTTGTCCTTTATGAGTTAGTCCTGTTGATTTGTACGTGTTTTGTACTGTTTAGAACTACAATAATTTTGGTTAACTTCAAAGCATATCAATGATTTATGAAACTTCAGCCTAAATTTACATCATTTGATTTTATTACTGAGGTGGTTGATTTGCATATGTGATCATTAAAGCTCTATTATCTTGAGCTGTGTGTGCATTGTAAGATCACATTTAGCAAACTCTTAGGGGCCAGACCACAAAAAATAAATAAATTAATAAATAAATAAATAAATAAATAAATAAATAAATAAATAAATAAAATATTACTTCTTTTTAAGAATAAGAAACCTGTACTAATACTAAGGATAACATGACTCTCACCTGGAACCAACTCTAAAGATGATGTTCAACAAAGTGTCTGGTGTCCGTCTGACCCATGTAATCTTGTCAGATCCAGGCCAAAAATGTTGCATGGAATTACCCTCAGGATTTACCATCTGCAGGGAAGAGTGAGGGCATATGTCTCAACTGTTTACTTTTGCTTCATAGTTTTTGTCTGTTCCTAATAAAATTTGTATTTTTCTGGTAAATTATTAAATAGCATACATTTCAGCTTCAGACTTTATATCCTTCAGAAAATGCATGCTTATGCAAAACATATTATTCTAGCAACTAGATGAATTTATAATAGTAGTATTTAAATTTTGTCCTTCATTTTAGGCCTTTGTCCCCCATTATTTTTGTCTTTGTCCAGATTTCTTGCACTTAGAGGTTGAGAGGAATGGTAACAGTCAGGTACTATGCCAGTCAAATAGCAAGCATCAGTGGGTAGACTGAAATGGACAGAACCCCAATGATGTAAATTGGTGGCTGGGATAAGTATAGCCAACTCATTGCCTGGAATTGTGCAAGATTTTTTTTTTAATTACTAGCGTGATATCATTTATCTTGCCTCCAGACATTACTGGTTCTGAAACCAAAATTTTTTGACTGGAATGTTTCTTTCTCCTGCTCTTAAGATGCCCTTCAGAACAGACTCCCGGCACACAGAGGAATAGTCATAAGCTCCTAGCTGGGTGCCATACAATTGGAGTTTGTTAGAATAGATGATTGATTCACCTTAATGTAAGCAATAGTTGCAGAAAAGAAAAATATATATATATATTTGTGCATCTCTGCTTAACAGCTACTTAGAATATTGACCTTCATGGACTGGTTCCTGAAAGGATAGCACCTAGTGACACTGCAATTCCACTAGAGAACTTAAACACTAATGGGGGATGCTGGCAATAGCTACAGAAGCATGTTTTGGAGGAGTATCGTACCTAATATAAACTTGAATTGGGAGTTTTTATTGATCTCTCTGTTAATGAAAATGAAATGAGTCCAGTGAACAGAAAAACAGGTTCAAACACAAGCTTCCTGCTAAGTGTACTTGGTGCCAGAGCATCTCAACTCAAATCATGATGAGTGACCTTATAGCAATGTCATCAGACGTGACATGTTCTGGACATTTAGATAAACAGAGATGCAGAGCTGTGAACAAATCAGTGCTTGGTGCTAATTTGGGTCAGAGAGCCACAGAGTGTGACAAACCTGAATTAAGGCAGTCAAATGATTAATGATACTGACCTGAGAAAGCCTAGGAAATACTTTTACTTCAGTGAGTCCAGATCCCAATTCTGGAAGAGCTTTTCCAATATTCCAGTTGAAGTTAAATGTGGAGTTGGAATAAATCCTGTTCAAATCCTCAGTAGCTGATCAAGTGTCAGGACTCTGAAATCCGTCACCACCAGTGCTTGTTAAGATAGTAACCCAAGAGGCTACCCTTGGGGACATCAGCAGTGAGGCAGCTACCTTGCTAAAAGGGAAGCCTTCAGGTCAGTGTTAACAAGGTACATATTAGATCTGGCTGACAGGCCAGGAAGGCAGCAATTGCAGCATTCTTGTGTGAAAAAGTTCTTTCAGCAATAAGCGTAAGTTGTTCAAAAATATATTTTATTTATTATATAGATGACTTTAGTATCCAGGTGCACCAAGGTATGGAGAGTATAATGTCTGCATTTTCTGCTTCACTGGACAATGCTGTCCTCTTGGTTTCAAGTGCTTGTAATCTCTGGTATGCAGTAAAGGAGTTCATTGCAGAGTTTGAAGCAGCTGGAAGGAAAATCAATACCTCCAAGTGAGGAGCCATAGCTGCTCCAGAGAGAGTGGATTCCTTTTTATAGGTGAAAGAGAAGCAGCTACCTTGAGCCAATTAAACTTTCTTCACAGATGAGATCTACTTTTTTTTCTTTTTTCTCTTCATTTTCACTTCTTTTTCTGCTACGTTTTCCTCCCTCTCTTGCCTGCTTTTAATTAGTTTTAGTTCTCTTTTCTGTTTGCTGGACTTATTTCATCTTCATTAACTTAAGGCTAGAACAAGTATCTGGTATCAAACTATAGAATGTTTGACCTTGCTAAGAGAAGTGACTGAATCTATCTAGTCTGCCCTCCACTTCATCAGCCATACATTTTCAACCCATCCCTCCAGGAATCCTAAGCACTTTTGAAGGCTTTTCCTGCCTCAGCCTTTGCTGATATTCTGGTAAATGTTTCCATTTGTTAACATAACCCCCGCCCCCACCCACCCCCCAAAACAGGATTTTCTCTCATGGTGATAAAGTTGTGCTGCCTTTACCTGTTTGTTGCATTTCCTCCTGCCTTTGCTGCCCTTACCCAGCGGCAATCCCTTCTCATTTATTCATAGCATATTATGCATGGATACAGTACTTGTATTCAAAGACTGCTTTTACAAATGCCAGTCATGTGAACCTGTTATATCAAATCCCAAATTGTGATCCTTCAACATTCTGTGCTGATACACCGTTGTACTTTTATAGTAAAAGCCCCATATTATGTAATACATTTTATGTGGGGATGGGAGTACTCCAACGCCTGCTTTTCCTTTACTATTTTTTTATTCTAATGCTGAAGCCACCATGCCCTTGACGCAATAGTAAAGTGACTCGTTTCATCTCTATCCCCCTCATTTTTTATAATTTTTTTCTGCATAGTGTAAAAGTATATCAATTCATAAAAATCACTCACAGAATCCGTGAGTTGTAGAAACAGGTGTAAACACACAATTCACACAACTTATCTGTGTAGCTGACTGACTCCCTTATGTACCAATACCATATTTCTCTGTATTATTTTCTTGTGAAAAATGTAGTCCCTTAACCTCATTTCTTCTGTCACACTATCCTTTTCTCCTCAACATTCTAGTCACCTTCCTGCATATCCTCTGTAGCACTGTAATTTCCCTTTGCTTACATTTTCAATTTCATAATAATATGAGCTAATATGATAACAGATGGATAGATGGCAAATTCAGTAAACTGATCAGCTAATGCTTGCAGTCTATAGGAAAATGAACTTTTGAAGCAGCTGTCTTGTGATGGCTGTAATGAAGATAGAAGACTTTCAGGAGGAATTTTCTGTATGCATATGTAGATATATCATTGACTAATACAGGGGCATTGTTGCCCTCTTGCCTTTTCATACATGGGCATTGTCATTTTCTTACCTTTTGGTACAGGAACATTGACATCCTCTTACTTTTTGACTCCTCTCACATGTATATTTTCTAACATTTAATTTGCCTTTTCTTGTTCATACATAGTTTTATTGTGTCTTCAGTGATATTAAGTCTCTAAACCTTTTCCTGCACTAGATTCATTACCCTGACTTGTTTTACATATTGTATCCCTGGACTATCATTCTCCAGGTATATTACTCAAAGTATAAGTCGAAGTGAAGCAGACATATTTTATACCATGTCACTAATGTGCTTAAGTCCAGTTTTCTAGGTTTGTCCCCCATTTGTCACCATCAAACCCCAACTCACGATATAGTTCACAATGAAAAAGGTTCAGATTAATTTGTTAATCAGGTTAGCCACTGGACATGAGCAGATCTTTTCAGTGGTAATTTATAAGCACTGCTTGGTTAAGTCACTTGTTCACAGTTATGTTTGCATCTGGAAACTAAAGGAATTAAACCATTGACTAAAAGTTAAGGCTCAGTAACAGATCACAGCCTTAACACGCTGAGCTGAACATGCCTTCTTGGAGGTCAGAGGTGAGCATTTTAAATAGGCACAGCCTTGGGAATAATAGTGCTGAAAACCACTTCCCACATTTTATCCCCTAACACTTCACACATATCACCTGTTCCCTAACTAGTTGTCTCTAATCTACACAGTTTACTACCCACATCTACCACTTTTTCTCTGGTCCTGAGAGCTTGGGCTAAGTCAAAACTTTTCTTGACATTTAAAGTGATTTAATGCATCAACTCATTTATCTCTTATTGCCTCAGTTGTGACTCAGCCATGGAGCTGTATAGAAAAAAAAAATGAAAAAAAGAAAAAATATATTTACATGTATGTATTATAGATATTCATAGTCATGGTTGTTACCATTATTTGTATTACTATAACTGCTTTTGTTAATGCGGTTGTTTGTACTAGTAGATGTTGACTGCATAATGTTATTGTTACCATGCTGTGATTGCATTTATTGATTCTGCCTTCATTTATTGCTTGTATTAACCCTGTTATACTCCTAATATCATGTGACAAAAAGCAAAAAGCAGAGTGCATGAAGCACGCTATTTAAAATATTTTCCACAGCTTTTCAGCAAAAGGCATGCAATTAAGGATTTGTTTTCCTATCTAAGAACATCGGGTCTCTGAACTCTCTCCTGTACTTATATCTGCTTTCAGCTTGCTAAAACTATGGTCAAAGCAGTGCCATCACCAAGAATAGACTTTAAATTTGGATACCTAAAAACCAAACACTATACTCCTCTGGACATCGAAGGGTCAAGATGTCAGAAAGGGTGATACAACTCAAAGAATGTGAAAGAAAGCCTAATATCTGCAAAGATGGTATTCCCTAGTATTTCCCAGATCATATTTTCAGTAAAAGAAATAAACTAGGGAAAGACACAAGCTGTTCCAAAAGCTAACACCAGAAAAAAATTATGTGGCAACCAGAATCCATTAACACATAGATAAAGAATTCCAAAGCTGTCCCCGCTTTTGAAAAGAGTCATGTACTGGAGAGACTTGTACAGATATTCAGATTTTCAGATATTCAGTGTTATTCCTTCTGTTTTCCTGGATGTCTGTTAGCTGCTTAGTTAATACAGGCAGAGAGACTCTGAAAGAGTGTTCCTGGAGGACTGTTATACACTCTGAAAAAGGAACCAGTGACTGATATTGCATCTCGGAAACTAAGGACCTGGCCAAACCACAAAGGCAGATCAATTAATTTGTAGTGAGGGAGAGTGAAACCCTCCAGATTATTCATTTGAGTACAATTGTAACTGAACTGGCTTTTTGCCTACAGAGTAACCAGTGTGGATTTGCAAGGAATTAGATTATTTTTTTAATTTCCCAGAAAGAGTGGATATGGATTGCAGGACTATTTCCCAGTGGTCATCAAAGACCCTTAAACAAGGAGAATCTGCTAACAAAGGACTTATGGACACTGACAGTAATTTTCTGTTTGCATTGTCTCCTCAGTCATTAAATTGACTGCTTAATGGTGTAATAAATTCTATTTTATAAAACAACTTATCTTTTTGCATGCTAGCTCTCTTTGCATGCTAGCTGTTTTAATTTTTAGCTTGATTGAAACCTACAATATCATGTTTGGAAAGGGGGCAAAAGTGTAGAACCAGCTTATTTTCACCTTCCAAATAAATTCAAAGTTGATAAGAGAAGTTATACTCCAGCCTAGTCAGTCTGACAACTAGATCGGTTTACTCTGACAAGATCTCCATGATTTGGTGAACACACTATTTTACTACTCAAACCTTGCATGCATTGACTTCACACCATATCACTTCCATCTTTTATCCTTCAATTGAAGTCAGATCAATGGTCTGTAGTTTTCTGGGCTCTTCTTTACTCCACCCTTTGTATATAAATAAACTTACTGCTCCCTTCCTATCCTTTGAGGCAATGCTGTCCTCAAGGGACCTGTTAAGTAATTATGTCACTCATTTTACCCATACCATATCACTTCATTTTTGGATCTACAATGGGATCCCTTTTGGTTCCTTTGTCTTATCCTCATTCATATCCCCACTCCAAGCCCTTTGCATCACTTTTGTCATTATATGCTTATCTATCTTGTCCATCCATGCCATGGGCATGTCCTGTCTTCTCAGATCGGTTCTCCCCTTCTGCTTCGTTGTGCCTCTCCATCATTTCATTATAATCTGTTACCTCCAGCAGTGCGTAGTCTGCCACCCCTTCCTCATCCTTGCATATCTTGTCTTTCCTGAACAACCTATAGCCTAGTACTTCTATCCCATTTTCCTGTTACTGGTCATATATAGTTTCTACCATGTCTCACTTTCCACTTTTACTGTTTCCAGCTCTGCTTTCTTCATTTCTGTGTGTCTCATATTACTGACTACAACCCTAATCATATTCCCCTTATGAGACTGGTCAGAGGATGCTTTTTAGGTCAGGCAGAGATTGTCCCTCAGCATTCTGTAGGAGAATGAGTATAGGGACAGGGC
Organism: Protopterus annectens; assembly: GCF_019279795.1. Classification (NCBI taxonomy): domain Eukaryota; kingdom Metazoa; phylum Chordata; order Ceratodontiformes; family Protopteridae; genus Protopterus; species Protopterus annectens. The sequence goes on from NC_056728.1 coordinate 75,205,768, forward strand.
TTTGAGGTGGGCATGTTTATGCCCTGTATTTTTTTTGTAAGGAGCTGCTATATGATACTCCACTTGCTGCATTTGCCTGGTCAAATACATACTGAAGGGGGCTTCTAAAGTTCATTTTCCTATAGAGTGCAAATGTTACCTATCCAGTTGGCTGAATTTACTATTTTTTAACATATTAGCTCACATTATTCATTAGCTGATTCTTTGAGTTCTTTTTACTGCTTTGTTTTGCACACACACTCTGATGTTAAAGATTTCTTGCATCAAAAGAGTGCTGTCCTCCTCGGCTTAATGACTTGTGCATTGAAAACTCTACCTATTCCCTGCATAATGCTAATTCACTTGTCTCCAGAATTCCTTACTCACTTGCCTCCTGTTAAAGACCAACCCTACTGGGAGGCATCAATTAAACAGATGTTCTTATCAATTTCAAGTCACTCCATTTTCACTTCCTTGCTGAAAACCAATGTCATTCCTTTAGAGATATTTGTTCAAATACATTTGATTAACCTTTCATCAATTTCCCATCATTTTTTTAATTTACTTTCCATCACCTTTCTTTAGTACTTGCATTTCTAACTCTCTTCCTATATCAACAGACCAGTTTAACAATATATGGAAAGGGAGAGATATGATAGCAGTTGAAGGTGGGTACAGAGGAAAATAGGTATGGATCATGAGAGGGAAGAAATGTTTCCATTTCTGTCCCAGGCACTGAATTATCATTTTAAAAAGTTGCATTGATCCTCCATGTCTTTCACTTCATTCAATGTTTTATACTGTACTATGCAATTTATGTTGTTAAGTACTACTGAATGTTTCATTTATGTACACTTGATCAACATATATTTAAATTTTTGTTAACTTACAATATTTTGCATTAATTGTTGCATTTTCCTTTACTTGGTTTTGTACAATTTCTGTTCTGTTACTCTGACTGGCCCGGGTTGTGGCTGAAAAGGGACCCCAGACCAGCCCACTTATCCAGTTAATAAATGTTAAATAAGTAAAATTCTAAATATGTCTAAAGGGCAAACTGCTCAGCACAAACTATTCTTTACAGATGATGTATTTGTTAGAGTCTAGTTTTAAAATGGATTTTATACGTCATAATAAACACAGTAAATATTAATTTTGTAGCGTTTTAAACTTATCTCAGTAACCACTCAAGCTACACAACTGTCAGCATTAAGTTCAACCAACTCTGAGTTTTCATGTAAAGCTAAACAGTCCTGTAGGTCTTTCTCAGTTGTTGAGATATTTAAAGAAATATGAACATTGTGACACTATAAAGAAATAGTATGTGAACAGCAGTTAATCTCTGTAGCTGCACTAAACAGACAAATAGTGGAAATGTTTTATCCATCATTTAAGATTTAAGATTAAATTTTTAATAGCTTATATGTAGCATGGTTTTGGAATTATTAATGTAAACATGAAAATATTAGACACATTCTTCTGTAGGATGTAAGTGTAGAACCACTTAGGTATCACTATGTTTTAATAAAGTATACTAGTGGAAAGCTAGTAAATGTTTTCTTAATTTCATCTAAGAAAATGTCTATTTTGTAGTTCCTTTACTGTTGGAAATGTTATAGCTATATCTAAACACCTAGAGAGACAAACAAACTGCATATACATTTCAGTAAGCATTATCATATATGGTTTAGAGACATGTAATTTACAAGCTTAACTTGCATGGACAGCTATAAAATGAATTACAATAAAACTGAATGAGCCAAATTATTCAGAAGTAAAAAGGGACAAAAACTCAGTTCGAACCTCTACATTTTATGAATTCATTACATCTCCTTTTTTCATGTCTTCTTATAGGCAAATTAATAATCATTGAAATAGGCATTCCTGAACTTAAACAGAGCTTGTTACATCATATGAAATATGCCATAGGAATGTTTCGCATGAGACTACTGAATAACAATGCTGCATTTCCTAGTCATTTCTAAAATTTTAATATGGAAGAAAAAAGTGGCTAATATTGCCATTTAATTTGAGAAGTTTACAAGATAGATCATTTGAGGAAAGGTCTTGGTATGCATAGTGCCACATCCTGGGTTACAATACAATTTCTGCATTTCAATAGTTATATCCCAGATTCCAGCAGACATGGATGACAACAGCATTTTCATCTTGTATAAGATGTCTTGCCACTTATATATTTTGATTCATTTCCAAATAATATAAGTATGGTGTTTTGCTTCATCCACATAAGACCAAATACGGTGTGCACAAAACTGTTGTTTTACAATTCTACAACATGTGCATGATCCCAGTGTTTCTACATCTGGTTACTCAAAGAAACAGAAAACATGCATGGATTAAAATTATTACAAACTTGATACTCATAGACAATGTTTTTCTGTGACATTTGTCCTTAGATGTACTTGTATAACTTCTTTCCTTTTGCATGGTGTAGGTTATGACTTGCAGAAAACTGTTTATATTAATTAGAACTAAGCTATTTTCTGTTGCTAACAATCTGCTCTGCCTAACTATAGCTTGTGGCATTTTCTGACCAGAGAATGAACCAACACCTTGGCATTCAACCAAACAATTCACACAGCTGTTCCTTCCATTAGGTATTAAATATGTCAATGTCATCTAGCTATATCATTATATACTCAGTGGTACCCTTTAACTTAAAGACTCTAGGAAAAACTGAATGAAAAAGAAAAAGGGGTCTTAAAGCTGGAAATGGAAAGACCTCATTATTGAAGTAATAAATATGAATTTACAATAACGTAAAAAATCTGTTGTTGACAAGCCTGAGGTGCTAATGTCCTTCAGGTCAAATGAGTTTGAACAAAATGAGTAACAGCAACAATCCAGTATTGTGAATGTTTGACAGCTATCAGGGCCATTCTTCATCCCAAAGTTGTTTCTCAGACGGAATAATCTTTCCTGATGGACAAAAGCCAATGCTTCCCTATCTCTGAGTTAATTCATCTTATCAATGCTCCTTTTAAATACCAGTTGTAGTAAGGAATGTGATCTATTACATGTTATTCAGGCAGTTGGCAATCTGCTAAAAAAGCCAGTAAATAACATCCGTGTTCACTTCTATTTACAGAAATTACAATGGGTATACATGGTTTAACCAGTTCTCTTTAAACATGCCTCCATTTATTTTGTATCTTCTCCTAGCAAAATCACACAGATTTACAAATTAACCACTACATTGCAGCCGAGATCTGGGTTTCTTTCTGTTTTTTGTAACTTCAATTATCTCTTTTGTGTAGTTAAGGGCACAGTTTCTGCTGTTCAAAACTTGTGTATTTATTCATTACTCAGGCTTTTGGCCTGCTATGGCTCAGTTTCAGGGCAAGTTTTTCCCTGTTGTGGTTCATAGCTTCCCATCTACCTCTACTAATCCATATTCATAGTCCACAAACCAGGTTTATAGACCCTCTCGGTAAAGCTTTTTGTTTGTCAAATTTTGTCGCCAAAGTATGCAGTCAGCTTTTCAGTAACTGTGGTTCATTTCTGGCAAATTAAACCTTTTAAATCAAGATTATACATTTTTGCATAATTACTAATGTTTTTTGCCCATTTTTGCACATTGTCTCTTACAATTTAGGTCTACATAGAATATGATCCCATGTCAAGTAAACCAAATACAGACACTCTCAAACAAAATTTACTTAAATATCTACTGTATCTCTCTAAGTAAACAAAATCTCACCAGAGTAACTTGATATCATAGGTGGAGTGTTTTCATTTGGGCTAATCTTCACATCAGAGTTTCAGTGACATGATCCTCTTGTTACAACCAAAAGCCATGTTGTCTACTGAGACTGACAGGGGTTTGAAGGGTGGTAAAACAAGTACATTATATTCTTTGGTTTTAATACACCAAGAGGTTATTTGCAATATTAACGTTATGCTTAAGTCTGGGAATGGCATAGGCTGACCTAGCACAGTAAAAGAAAAACATCAAGGGCATGTTGTGAGTGATGTACTTTTCCATGGATAAGAGGGAAGAGTACTAAAAGGACAGAAGGCCATGGAGTAACTCTGAGGCAGAAAGAGCAATTTGGTCAAGATGCTTTGTGACATATCTCAATATCTGAAAGTTTTTTACACTACACATTTCTGTACAGCTCATACTTTAATGTATAGTTCTTGTATTTTTTTATATTTTAAAACTGTGTCAAATTCCATAACTTCATTATGCACAAGTAGTATACAATGTGTACCTAATCAACTCTGTAACAATGTGCATATAATCCTCAATGAACATGTTTCTCCTACAGTTAATAACATCACTAATCAGTGATGCAACACATGGAGTGCTCTGATTATGATTTGAAAAAGAGAGAAAAATAATTGTATTATAAGCAGATTCATATTCAATAACCTAAGTATATTATAGCCTGGATTTTAAATATGAACCTTGCTGTTGTAAAACTGAGCTTTACAGTACCATATAAATGGCAGTCATCATGAGATATTGCACTGGAAAGCCACTAAGAGCTTTAAAAGCTGGAACCAACCTCACACTGGCATGCAAACACGTGAAACAAATGAGTAAAACATGGCTTCATCTGTCTGTTTAAAACATGTGTGTACACACCTATATACACAAAATATATTTAGTCCAGATAGCATTTGAGTGGCAGTGAAAGGTATGGTCAAGCCTCTTCCATAGTTATGATATACAGTGCTAGTGTACAGTCTTTTAAGCTTCTATGGTCTCTTTCTCTTTGAAATATAATCAGAGCATGCCATGTATTATCATTGACTTTTTGATCACAACTAATTTCTTGTGTGTTCTCAAAATGGGTATTGCTTATATTTTGATGTGAAATTCGTGACATCCATTTCTTGAATACAAACTATTTACAGTCCAAGACTTGACCAAAAACTACTATGGTAATATTTCCTACTAGCACAATTCTTGGCTCATCAGGATTTGTCCTGGTTGCAGCAACAACCTGACTGACATTATATGCATTGTTCCATTCACTTTCTTTTTACTTCTTCAGACTCATTATCAATGTACATGGAATATATTTTTTTTTCACATCCATGCCAGTCTCTTCTCTTGCACTCCCTGTTTCAGAATTACCTGTCAAGATTGTGAAACCACTGCGGGACAAGATTGCTCTGGAAAAGCATAAAGTGATCCTAGAATGTCAAGTGTCAAAACCTAAAGCCAAAGTGCACTGGTTCCGTGGTGACACTGAATTATATCCGTGTGAGAAGTATGAGATCTGTAGCGACGAGTGCTATCGCAAGCTTGTCATCCACAATGTTGTGCCCGAAGATGAAGACACATATACGTGTGATGCCTTTGATGATCAGACATCTGCAAAAGTTCTTGTCGAAGGTAAAAATACAGGAGTTCTGTTTTTACATTTCATTTTTTTCTTAGCATGTTATTAACCCATTTGTCTAATCTGTATCTGTTTGACTTCCCCCCTGAAGGCATTACTTGGTAGATTGCATGGTATTTTTTTAAGACTGCCCATGACTCCCACCCTCAGAGCTTTCCCTTTGTGGTGGGTGTAAACAATTACCTATTCTGCAGTCACAGATGAGTTGAGGGTGACAGAATATGCTGATACACCAGATTTAAGATTTGTGTGAGTTATTGCTATCCATTTGTAGCTGACAACTTTAAAAATACAGGCCTGCAAGGCGCGGTCTCTAAAATATGTAGCATTTTCAAACAGGCACTTTTCTATAGTTGCTGTTATCTGACTACAAAAGGATAAAATAGACATAGATAAATCCTGATATGCAGGGACATATAATATTCTTTAAAAAAGTCTATAAACTTGTGATAATACTGCAGAGCTTTCTGGTACCCTTTAGATCACTACGTACACTTTAGCCATTTGTGAATGCCTGTGCAGTAACCCATCAGCGGACTTGGTTTTAGTTATCTCAAGGCTTCATTCACTGCACTCTATCTTTGTCGCCTCAGAATATCCCTGTGTGAAGTGAAATGACACAACCATCACCTCCGTTACCAAAGTAACACCATCCTTTCCTCTTTATTTTCTATCTTATCAACTCATCGTTTTATTATTTAGCCTAAACAAGTGTTGAAACAGACTGGTCTCCATAAATCTGCTCACATTTTACTTCATCTGCACATATTAAGGACATTGCTTTCCCCCATTTTTGCTTTTTCACGCTCAGTATGACTAACACCCAGTACTTCATGTTCACTGCACCTCTTCTCTTCCTCTAAGTCTACCAGATGGATTTGCGTGCAGCACATTTTCAAACAAGTCATTTCAGATTTCTTGACTTTATACTCTTGTTTCATGCTCTGATTCTTTTAGCTTTTGCACAGTATTCCCTCCTCTACATTGAGGCCTTGACTTAAGAGGTTCTGGCAATTCATTCTGTTTCACTGCTGTTAATTTTTTATCTCCTTGTATGGCTTTATAAGATATTTGGTATTTTAACTGGCTGTCTTTTGAGTTTCTTCATTCTGTACTTATAAGAGACATGTTCTACAGAACTCTGCAATCAGCATTTCTGGTGTTACCAATAATGAAAATAATAATACCGCCATCATTCCAGCCTTCCGCCGTAGATAATGCCCATAAATTCCAACAGACCATTTCCAGTTATTTGTTTGCTCATTTATGGTTCTTAATCAGCATTATACTTTTGATGGGAAAAAAACATGTTCAGTGGATTTCTAGAAAGTTCTACTGCCAAATGAAATGATATTCATAGTAGACATATTAAAGTCATCAGTGGTTTTATAAGGCACACATGCTTAATTTTATTGCAAACAACGCAAGTCTTAAGTAAGCAAAAATATACATTAATAGTATCACACAAGATTGTAAAACAATGCAAATTAATATTGCAGTAGTAAGGAGAAACTGTGAAAGGCATCACTCCAACAGTTTTAAAAGAATCTTATTATATTACTGTAAAACAGAAAGCAGAGTTGTGGTAATTGCTGAGCTATTAAAAAAGAGGTCTGAGAGGTCGAATAGGTATCAATTGATGGAAGTGGGAGATTAGATAATACCCGAAGAGTAGCACCATCCACAGTATACATGGATATGGGGTATGTGGGCTTTACTGAAGGAATGCAGAGTTAACTCATGGAGCAGAGAAGGTTACTTTAGATTTTAGATGCACCAGCTTTGAAAGTGAACTTTCCTACTGCAGTGTCATGACAATGAAGGGTGAACTGAGCATGGCTTAGTCTAATTTAACAGATTGACTTTATATTGTATAGCAGTATAGGAGCATAGTAGTAGGTTTGATTTAAATTTCTTAGTTCAGTTTACTGTGTTTGTATGTATAAATATCCATTTCTTAGTTCAATTTACTGTGTTTGTATAAATTTTTACCACACACACACACACACACACACACACACACACACACACACACATATATATATCAAAAAACAAAATGAACCAAACCACGACAATAAGAAGGCATATAATCCAATAGATTAATATTAGCGCTTTCACAGTTCACAATGACTGCCTCATCAGAGGTCTATTGGATTATATGCCTTCTTATTGCTGTGGTTTGATTCATTTTGTTTTTTGCTACGTTTTAACAGTGCTGTGTGTTGCAGCTCTGAGTGGAAAACCGATCTTGTTCCTGGTTGCTGTTGCTGTTTGGTTTTATTTGATATATATATATATATATATATATATATATATATATTTATATAAAATATAGATAGATATAAATATATATATATATATATATATACATATATATATATATATATATATATATATATATATATATATATATATATATCAAATCTCTGTTCTTGATCTCAATACAGGCCAAGCAGATTACCTGAGGTAATAGACATAATCTGGGTATTGACCTTTGAGAAGCTTGAAGTTATGTTTGGTTGAATGGATTATTGTGTAATAGAACAAAACATGCCTGAATTATTAAAGAACTGATTTAAAAATGGACTACTTCATCCTACAGTACAAACCTGTAAGGTATATAATGTGAAGTTTGGATATATCTAAAATGGCAAATGAATACTTAAGTATGGAATCATCTGACAGGTTCACAGTAAGTAACCATGTTGTTTATAAAGACATGAAACAACAATGGTCAAAAGGCTTATCCTTAAACTGACTCTGTAAGGCTTTACCCTGACCATCATACTGACAAATTATTAAATCAATAGCTCTCATCTGCACTAGTTGGCGACCTTTAGTCCATCAGATAAAAATACCTTAAGTACTCATTGTTACTTTTTATTCAATTATTTTATGCTACACATCATACACAGGTATTGAACATGTTGTTGCACCAGCAAGAGTAACCTGTGTTCTGACCACCATATCCATCATTAGTTATTGTGGTGCCATTATGATGATCCTGAGTGGTGTTAGAATTAGTAACAATATTTTGTAGTCTTAACTTAAGGGCCAATATCAATAAAAGTATACCTCTTTATAAATGGCAACACTGTAGACTCCTAGAACAACATGATCTAGCTGTGTTGTTGAAGTTACTATGATAGTTGATTTCCTTCAAAGCGTCAGGGAGTCAGTAGAGTGGCTAGGTTCATAGGTTGGTACTAGGCTATTGGCCCTAAGGCCTATACAAGCCTAGCCATAACAATCCCTGGCTATTTCTTCCCACACTATTTACTTCCCTGGACCCCTGTCTAGCAGAGTGACTGACATGATCCCTGGGGTGAAGTTCCTATCTCCCATCCAGTCATCAAGGTTCCATTTGAAGAGGGCCAAAGAGGCGTTCTGCGTGACATGTATGGGCAGTCTATTCCAGAGTCTGGGGAGTCTCTGGGTCAGGAACCTATCCATCCAGCATTTTTGTTCATTGTGATGACAAGGTTTAGATCCCTGGAGCATGTGCCTCTGAGGGATTGGGATTTCTTTAAGTGTAGCATGTCCAACAGTTCTGGGTTTAATATAGCTTTGTATGTTAAGCAGAGATTGCCTCTGAGTAGACAATATGCGACAGAGTATAGGTGGTGTTTTTTTAGATGGTCAGCATAGGGCATCTGCTTTAGGCCTGTGATTCTTTGAGTGAGGTATTTCTGCAGCCTTTCTAGTTGTTGCAGATGTCTTGAGAGGTACATACCAAATGGGGTGTTGTATTCTACAATGGGTCTAATGAGGGATGAGTACAGTGGGACAATGACCTCTTTTTTTCTGGATAAAAAGCCTTTAGTGATGAGGTGTGCCACATAGAAGGATTTCCTGACTGTTGTGGCGATGTGGTTATTGAAGGTGAGACCACTGTCCACCTGTGTCTCTAAGTCTATTATCACACTTTTGGTGTTTAGTGTACTGCCACCTATGTGGTAATTTACGGGTACATGTTTATTTCCCAAAGGGGATAAGTATACATTTCTTGGCATTGAGCTTGAGCCCATGGCTCTGGCACCAAGCATCTGTTTCTGTAAGGCCCTTTTGTAGAAAATCCACATCATTTGGGGATTCAATAATGGCTCCCAGTTTGCAGTCACCTGCGAACTTTGTTAGCCACAGTCCCTTAGTGTTGGCCTGTACTTCAGAGAAGTAGATGCCAAACAAGAGTGGTCCCAGAACTAAACCCTGAGGTACTTCACTTGTCAGTTGTCTGGAGCTGGATTTGGAGTCGGCTACTTTTATAGTGTAGGTTCTGTCAGTAAGCCAGTTGGCAACCCATTGAGTGACGTAGGCATTACTGCCCAGCTTAGTAAGTTTATCTATGATTCCAGAGTGGGGGATGGTGTTGAAGGCCTTGGCGAGGTCCAGATAGGCTCTGTGGACCACCTTACCCTTGTCCACGCCTCTGGAGACTGATTTGAAGAAGTCAATCCAGTTCAGGAGACAGGATCGGCCCTTCACAAACCCAAACTGCATGGGGTCCAGTGTTTGAAGGTTGCCAATGTCTTTGTTTATAAGTTCCATGATAATATGTTCCATGGCCTTGCAGATCAGGCTCATCAGACTGATGGGGCAGTAGTTCCCGGGATCCAAGGTGGATCCCCTTTGTGGAGTGGGATAACTGTAGCTGTGTGCCACTTAGTGGGCACGAAGCCTGAGGTGAGGCTATGATTAAACATGACACTTAGGTGAGGTGCCATTTAATTTTGTAGTTCATGTAGTACACAGCCTGGGATGTTGTCTGGTCCCATGGATGCTGTATTCTTAGCTTTGGAGAGTGCGTTGTTTACCTTTGTGGCCATTATTACCAGAATTTGGCAATCTTTCGGTATTGAGATGGGATGTTTAGGGGGTGAGAGGGGGGTGAAGTTTGCACTGAATCGATCTGCCAGGATATTGGCAATATCCTTGGGATCAGTATATTTAATGCCATTCTGTTGTAGCTCAGAGCAGATCTGAGCATTGCCATTTATATTCTTGACATAGCTATAGAATGCCTTGTGGGTGTCCTTGGAATCTTTGGCAATTTTATTTTCATAACTAGCTTTGGAGGATTTTATGAAGGATCTCAACTTCTTACTGAGACTGGTAAGGGAGTTTTTTGCATCCTGGGATTTTCCTCTTTTCTGCAACAGTTTCTTCCTTTTGTTGTAAAGTTTGTTCATGGCAAGGGACCACCAGCTTGGCTTCCTTTTTTTGGGGCATCTTGGTTCTATTGGGGATGGCACCATTCATACACAAGTGGATGTGGTCATACAGTGCTTTAGTGTAGGATTCAGCAGTCAAACTTTCAGTTCCCATCTGCATGGGTGTCATGAAGTTTGTCACTTCTGACTTGAGTAGCATGAAGTTGACTTTGGAAAAGTTTTTTATGGAGGTTTCCTTACTGGGGGGTGGGAGTGGGATGGGGATGTCAAGCGTGATTAACTTATGGTCAGACCTGACCAACGAGGGGGTGAGCATAGGTGTGGAGTATCGATTTTCCATGTTGGTAATGACCAGGTCTAGGATATTGGAGCCCCCGTTGGGACTAAGGATTAGTTGATCCAGGGCATTGGAATTTATGAATTCCAAGAACAATTGGGCAAAGGTGTTGGTACATGAGTAGCTTTCCCAGTTAATGACTGGGTAATTGAAATCACCCAGTATTAGGGTGTTTGGTTGTATCTTAATATTTTCCAGTATGTTTAGAAAGGTGTAGTGAAAATCTTGGAACATGGTGGGGGATCTGTAGCAAGCTACAGTTTGGATTGCAGTCTTACCTAGTGTTAGTTGCACCTGGAGAATTTCAGACGCATTGTGTTGGGCAACTAGCCTGGTGTTGTGAATATCCTTGGTGAATATGGACACTCCCCCACCTTGAGTGTTTTGTTCCTGGTTTGGTGGCCAAAAAGTGTGGTAAGAGTTGTAGCCTGGTTTTGCAGGGGTGCTCTCTGGAGCCTTGAACCAGGTGTCAGTTACTGCACAGATATCAATGTTCTCCATTTTTAGGAGTGCCTCAAAAGACTGCATTTTAAGGTTTTTGACTTCTAGCATTGAGTAGCATTACCTTCAGATTTTGCATGCTTGTACCTGTTACGGTGGTGGTTTTGTCCTTTGAACTTTGCCTAAAAAAGGCACTATAGGGGTGGCAAGATCCTTAGCCAGTAACCTGAATCAGAAGGGTGACAGGTGCAAATCATCCCTGGCAAAGCATCGTGGTCTATCGATCATGTCGTCCCAGGCAGACAGATACTGGATCCCCTTTGAATGACACCAGAAGCTTAGCCAATTGTTGAAGTCAATCAGTCTGTCCTTATACTGTGGTATCATTCTTGGTGAAGGCAGGATGCTACTCAGGGCTAGGGTCATACCTGCCTAGGCAACATGATCCGAAAGCTCTTCCATGTCTCTTTTTCATGTAGTCAAGGGAGGTACGTCTCAAGTCATTCACTCCAACATGGACAATGAAAGAGTCATATTTGTACTTGTTATGGAGTGACTTGAGTGCATGCATTATGTGGCAGATCCTGTCACTGACAGGCAGCTGACTGTAATTTTCTCTTTGTTCAGCCTGGTGAATGGACATCAGTGTGCCTGACTATAGAGTCACCTATGACTAAAGTGTTGGGTACGTTGTCTTGCCTTAGGGGCTGTTATTGGGTGGCACACTGGTGTTGTGAGCTATGTGACACTTTGGTTGTGATTGGTGTTTGCATTTTAGCTTCAGAGGTCCTTGTTGCTTGGGCAGGTTAATGTTAAGGGCCTCCACATATGTGGGTTTAGTGTTGCTATGTGTGGGTGCTGGTGATGTGGGTTTAGAAGGGCTATGTGTTGCTTGAGGTGTAGTGCGGGTGTTAACCTTCTCCTCTTGACTGTCTAGCACAATCTTGGGTGGAGAGAGCTTTGCTTCCAGTTTGGCTATGTAAGTGCATCTCTCACAGGTTGTAGTGTTGGGTGGTAGGAGGAGAGGGTTGTCTGTGTACATGAGGCAATTGCTGCATTGCCCCAGTATGCCCAGATTCACCAGGTGGACAGGAGAAATCACCGGATGTTAACCCTTGGAAATGTCTGGTTTGACACTTTTTTTGTAATGTACAAGAGCTGTTTTCCCTTAGCTTAGCAAGGTACTTTGCAGTTATAGGCTGTTTAGTGCCTATGATTAATTTATCCTTATTAACAAGGAGAGTTGAGTGCTTGTATCAGTTTAAGACTTCCTAGTGCTTTCCAGCAGGTTTTAAAGCAAGTGCTAGTCACAGAGATGCTTAAAGGTAAGATGAAAAAAATGGTTTATCCTAAACACTGCAGTGTGCACTACAGGAGTTAGATGTGAAAGTAGGTAACGTAAGTTTTACCTGTCTAAAAGGTTAAGTTTTAGTGGATAGTCACTATTTTTAAAACAGCAAGATAGATTGAAAGGGGGTGGTCGCTTTTGTATTCTGTTACTATGGTATACAGTAGGATGGCCAATAAATTTAAATAGTTGAAGGGGAGTGATTTCACAAAATGATAATTTTGTGCTTACTCACAAAGCCAGTAAAAACAGAGAGGAAATGAGATATATGGTCAAATTAACATAAGGGGAAGGCAACTAGAAAGACAGTGGTGTTTAAGAACACTACAGTAACTGGGTGGGAAGGTGGGAAAAATATCTCTGCCTGACTCACAAGAGACAGAGCTGCGGTCTCTTTTCAAGTTTTAATATGCAGTTAAAAGTGGAATACAAGTAAAACACAAGGTTAATAAAACAAATCACAGTATTCAAAAGACAATAAAGTAATACAACAAATACAAAGCAAAGTAACCTTTTCCCTCACAGCAAAGTGTAGCAGTGTCTGAGTGAGCCTTTCTAGTAAAGCTCTGAAATGTTTTATTTTACCCCTTAAATAGAAGGCTTAGTTCCTAGCTCCACCCCTCAGTTCACAGATGATTAACCTTAACTGACCTGTTCTATTGACCTGTACTAATTTCTGCCTGACTCACAAGAGACAGAGCTGTGGTCTCTTTTCAAGTTTTAATATGCAGTTAAAAGCAGAATACAAGTAAAACACAAGGTAGATAAAACAAACCACAGTATTCAAAATAGAAAAAGGCAATAGAGTAATACAACAAATAAAAAGCAAACTAAGCTTTCCTCACAGCAAAGTGTAGCAGTGTCTGGCTGAGCCTTAATAGTAAAGCTCTGAAATGTTTTATTTTACCCCTTAAATAGAAGGCTTAGTTCCTAGCTCCACCCCCTCAGTTCACAGATGATTAACCTTAACTGACCTGTTCTGTTGACCTGTACTAATTTCTGCCTGACTCACAAGAGACAGAGCTGTGGTCTCTTTTCATGTTTTAATATGCAGTTAAAAGCAGAATACAAGTAAAACACAAGGTAAACAAAACAAATCTCAGTATTCAAAGTAGAAAAAGGCAATAAAGTAATGCAACAAATAAAAAGCAAACTAACCTTTCCTTCACAGCAAAGTGTAGCAGAGTCTGGGTGAGTCTTGCTAGTAAAGAGTGGGACAAAGGGAGAAACTTCTCTGGGTACAAAGTGTTAGGGGCCACAACTAGCCTTCTGAGACTGATCCTCGTTGTTATTCATTGCAAACCTGCTTTTAAAAGTCGGTATTGCATTTCCATTAAAACCTGAGCACTGTAGCTTTCCCTGTATGGTATAAACTGTAAAAACTGCATTTTCTAGTAAGCATTTTGCTACAGTTTAAAAGAAAAAATGACTTGTTTGCATGTTTTTGTTTTCACCCAAAACCTAAGCACTGTAGCACTCTATGCAGGGTATGAACAGTAGTATTGAAGAGCTGGGACAAGGGGGGATGTTTATTTGGCCACTTGGTACACCTCTGATAAGGGTAGATAAAAAACAAACTTTTGTACAAAAATCGCTCAGTAGTTCTGAGGTGTTGTGTTAATTCATTTCTTTTCACTCAGTAGTTCTGAGGTGCTGTGTTAATTCATTTCTTTTCACTCAGTAGTTCTGATGTGTTGTGTTAATTCATTTCTTTTCACTCAGTAGTTCTGATGTGCTGTGTTAATTCATTTCTTTGATAGTATAGTATTCCTGTAGACAAGAAAAATGGGACTTTATACATGGACGCTTGACAACATGTTTCAGGTATATTAGCAACAGAGTAGTTTATATCCCAAAGGGATCTTTTTCCAGGGTGCCTAGCAGGAACTTGCAGCTAACAGCTTGGCCCTTGCATGGTAGTTTTGGTTTAAGCAGTAAAAGCAATGCCAAATGAAAGAAACCCCATTTCCACTCACACAACAAGATGCAAACTGACAAGAAGCACATGGAACAAGCAGCACCATGTGTGTCAGAGTACAGGCATGAGTAGGAAGGTAAGCTGCCAATACTAGAGAGAGTAGACCAAGGTGATGACACACTGGAACAGGCATACAGAGTTGAATGTAAGTCAGAAGGCACTAAGTTAAGAGGTGTTAAAAGATCCCGCCCTCTAAAACAGAAGCCATAACAACATACTATGTCACAACTCCCAGCACACCACACCACCAAGGCAAGGTATTTGAAATAACTGCCATGTTTCGGCAATGGGGATAGTGAAACACATATGCAGCTTGCAAAACAATACAGGAAAAAACAGGAATAGTACATCCACGACACACAGAGCAGCCCAAAAGACAGCAGCAGAAGGCATACCTATCAACCTCCTAATGTAAGAAATCTAGTAGTGTAAAATAATAGGAGAAACAAAGTCCCAAAATAGGGACAGATTCTAAATATAACTCTTATAAACTTAGAAAGTTGATAGAACATGATTTGTGCCAGTATGCATTTTCTGAAAGATATGAAGTATGAAACTCAACTGTGAGCCATTATTTAGTGACGTCAGTCCTCAGTGATTTGCCCCAAACAAATCACAAATTTTATAGGAAGCAGATTGAAAATAAGGCAAAAATCTGATCAGTTGAGAGTTTTGGCAGGGGGTCATTGGCAAAATAATGGCAGCAACGCATAATGACAAAAAAAAGGTGTTAGTAGATCACCTGAGTGCAGGAACAACAGTAGTATAGTATGGAAAATGAGTGACTTACCTCTGTTGCCCACAGCAGTTAGTAGTCAGAAGTTACTCATTAGCAGTGTAAACTATGTTCATTGAATGGTACAGTGCTGCCTTTATTCACCAAGAAAGCACAATAGATATGAACCCCATTTAGAGCACTGCACCCCAACAAACATAGTGCAACCATGAGCATGACAGGGATTCAACATCAAGAAATTCCAGAAAAAAGTCCCCATTATGTCATTCTTTGAACTATACTTCATGATTATTCAAGAAACATTCTTCTTAAATTCTCATCAACCACTTCTGAGGAGTACAAGGAACTTCAGCCAATAGCCAGCTAAAGAGAGTCTCCACATGGTACTGTTCAACCTATCGACTTTCAGACACTACTTGTAGGTCTACCTGCCATTGTCCAAGTAGACATAACACCTTGCAGTACCAGGATCCCACACCATTTTACCTCCTGGACATGTCCTTAGCACACAGGTCTGATTACTGTCAACAGCTCAGGTAAGAACCCCAATACATATCAAAGATTTGTTTAATGATTAGGTGCTTTTATGTGTTCCAAAAAGCATATAGAAGAGACTGGAAAACATGGCCTCAGATCTCCAAATGCTGCTGCTTCTACTATAGAGAGATGAAAGAAAGTGAGGTTCAGTAGCATTTTAACATGTTGCAGGAATTTCCTCTCTTGGCTATAAATGGTGTCAGCTCATGTATCTGCACATCTCCTAAGATATTGAGAAATATTAAATAGGTAAACTTTGGATCAGAACCTCTTGACATCAGCTACCTCAGAGTCTAAGATGATAAACTACAGCTTAGCAAGTAGACAATGCTCCTCAGTTACCCCCAAGAACAATGACCATATGACATTGGATGCTTTTAGTGCTATATGGCTCTTAAGAGTGTACTCAAGTTTCACACTCTTGGTATCTCCATGAATGGACAAGAAGGTATGTGTACTGTGTAATGGCTGTATTGCTCACCTCTTGGTGATAAAGCTACCATCAATCTGTCATTGAAAAGCAGAGTACAGATCATTCAGATTCCCAGCATTGTTAAAAGTAGCAGTTCCACACTGCCCTGTTTATCATCATGGAAACACCACAGAAAAGTTCCTAACTTAATGGTTCAAAACTCAGCTGTGAACCATTAAAGACTGAGTTTTCTTAGTGGTCTCCTGTGATTTTAATCTCCATTGCACACCATGATGCTAAGCTGCACACTACATCTGCATTATGAGTGTCACACAGATCCTTAAGTACTAGTTGGGGGATCCATGCTCTTAGTAGCATATGCCCCAAGATCAACCCCCCCCCCCCGTCTGTAATGTGCTTGTGTCCCCAGCATTTCGAAGATGTTGATGAGCTGAGGAGTGCAGCAGCTTCTCTCCATCTGCTTTTGCTGCTGCTGTCTTTCCATGGTACTTTTTAGTACCCTTCAACAATTTTTTTAACTACCTTATTCCATAAATCTATTGAAAAAAAAATCACAGATGCTCTTGCTTTTCAGTCTTCCAGTTGCCTTCAAGATAGTGGAACAGTATCTAGGAAATTGCCCTTACTCTGGTACTGCGCAATCTTGGAATTGATATATATAATTAGCAGATGTGGATGGTTTCAGTCTTTTTAGACTGAAAAACAAATCACTGTTTTTGTATTTACTCAAGTGACAGTTTGTTCAGTGAGGATTGAATTGTATCTCAGGAGAAGGTTATTCTACTGATGACTTTCAAAGTGGTTGTATACATTTCTGATATTTTCCAAGGGGCATAAGGCTGTCTAATATGATATGATCTCTTATATCTGCTGCAGGTCATTATTGTTGTAGATGGTACTCATGGTAGTTTGATTCCACCTACGGTTTTGTAAGGCTGTTCACACAGTGACGGATGCAGGAAATGTTTTAAGTCTTAGGCTGTCAGTGTTCTACACATCATGTACATATGTTTAAATACTACAATGTGTTTTGCTGTCTGCAGTTGGTGTACTGTAGGTAGTGTTATAGCAAATGTACTATGCTGTGGCTGCAGATATAAGTCTGCATGCTGTGTCATGTATTGCAAGCAATGACTTTCTATACCAGCAATTAATTTGTCTTGTGCATCAGCATATAATGTCTCAGAGATTTCCTAGACCATTATGGCTCTATCAGTGGTTTTCATATATGCCCATTTTTGGCCTAGTCATCCATACATTTATTACTCTGGATGTTGCATTAGTAGTCTGTACTACTTATACCATCTGCTTGCCTGAATAGCAACATACCTATACAAACCCTACAGCTGTGGAGGCACTATAATGTAGCAAAATGTACATTATCCGTACATCACTCTTGTCCATCTTTCACACAAGTGGCAACAGCCCAACCACTCCACCTTGTAGTTGTCAATGATTTTTC
The DNA here is from genome assembly GCF_019279795.1 of Protopterus annectens. Taxonomy (NCBI): domain Eukaryota; kingdom Metazoa; phylum Chordata; order Ceratodontiformes; family Protopteridae; genus Protopterus; species Protopterus annectens. Next base: position 75,223,565 of record NC_056728.1, read on the forward strand.
TTTAGTCTAGTTGGTAGTAATTGTTCTTTCACACAGTGAGTAGCCTGCCTCTTCACATATATTTCCATGTCAGTTTTCATAAGTGTGTTCCACAGCACATTCAGCAACTTTGTCCATCCCGTTTAACGTTTACTGCATTCCGACACCTCTTATTTATACATATCTTAGGGTCCACCTCAAGTTCCAGAGGGACAGCGTAGCCTTTATCCTGGTATTTATAAAATGGATCAGCTCTTTGCCCCTGCATAGGACACTGAAAGTCATGAGAGTTTGCTAATGGCATCTACTTTTCACCGTACAGTTTGGTTAAGGCACATGACTGACTTCTCTTAGATATGTGAGAAGTGTTTTTGAACTATGAAGTGTCAATTATTTATATGGGCAGCTGTATTTCTAGAACTTTGTCCATATGTTCAGCATTAAGTTTGGACCAGAGTAAGTGATGGACTGCACCTACCAAGATTCCATTTTGACCTTCCTCAAGATATAGCAAGGGAGAAGATATTTCATTCTGAGATTGGAAGATGGTATCCCCACTCCATGAAGTCAGGTTTCAGCAAAATAATGTGTTTCCAGTATACTGAACCATACAAGTGCATCCCACCCTTGTTCATGAGCAGCCACAAAAATTAGGTGAGATCTCTGTCAGCTAAAAATGACAACATTGCTTCTCCCATCAGAAGTGCACCATACTGTTGTTGAAGCAATTCAGACCCAGTATATTCAGCTGCACATCCAGTGCAGTGAGAAAAAGAGATTCAGTGCCATTGGTGTGACCTCTGTAATATATAAGCATATCCTTAACCTCTTTTTGTGCACCTGACACTAGATTTATCACTCAGGCCAGACAACGTAATTCATGCTGCAACACTTCAAAAATACTTAAACAAGTAATACTGCAATAATAAATACAGACTGGACACATGACACTGTTTACATTATGTAATTAAGGATATGTCACACAATCACTGTTATGGAGACGATGTCACTACTGTACAGTAATATTTCATCATCTTCCTCACAGCCTACTTGGTTGTGTGCAGTACCAAATTATGTATCTCTAAGGCGAGTTGAGGTCTCATATAACATACTTTGAATGACTGCCTTTGCAAATACCCCACTATCTTTGCAACAGACCAAGTCATAATGGTCAGTAAAGATACAGATTATAGTCCATATGGCTTCACAAACACAAGAAAATACTCTCTGAAAATTTTCAATAAATGTTCCCTCATTTCTGACAGAATACATTCTGATAAGTTTCTGCCCTAGTAAGTCATGAAATCAAAACTGAATGCAATTCTTCAACATTCATACCTGTCTGTCCCAAATCTTCTTCACCAGATTTTCTTCTGCTTGTCTGCACATGTCCAAACCACCACAATCTGTTCTCTTTGAGCTTTTCTGCAATTGGAGCTACTTTGGCTTTTGCTCTTATGTCCTCATTTCTTCATCTGTCCCACAGTATGCATCCTACCACCCTTCTTAGGCAATTCATTTCCATCATCTCTGGCTTCTTCATCTACTCTGAATTTTACTGCCCAGGTTTCTGCACCATACGGTTGTACTGGTCACAACACTGTCTTGTACACCTTACTTTTCAGCTCCTTTGGCATTCTTCTGTCATAGACTATACCTGACACTCTGTGCCAGTTGACTGCAGCCCCTGTGATTCTAGCTTAGGACTCTTCATTCAGACTTCCCTTTTCCTCAACCACCTCTCCTAGATACGTGAAGCTATTTACCTATTCCACTATCTTCCCTTCTATCTCTATTCTCAGCTTCTTCTAATTTCTACAATTTGCTGCCATTACCACCATCTTATCTGTGCTTAGTTTCATCCCACATGGTTTCAGTTTTGCATTCCATTCTCCTATCCTTTGCTGACATTCTTGCTCAGAGTTTGCCACTAATGCCACATCATCTGCATACAGCAACTTTGTTGACCTGTTTGCTAAAGTAGTCCATCACCAGTATGAACGGCAGTGGACTCAGAGCTGAATCCTGGTGTACACCCACTCCCACTGGGAACCCCTCTGTGAGACCAAACACTGTTCATACTTGCCTCATTGGATTCTTGTACATAGCCTGCAATAATTCTACCAATGTTTCTGGGACTTCAAACAACTGCAGTACTGCCCAGATCAGCTTTCCTGGGACCTTGTCATATGCTTTCTGCAAGCCTAGGAATGCCCAGTTTGACTCTTTTCTTATCTCTAGCTTCTTCTCAACTATTTGTCTCACTGCAAACATTGGGTCAGTTATGCTGCATCCTGATCTGAATCTGAATTGCTTATCTCCCATCTTACGTTTTACTACTCCACTTTTCCGTTTATCAATCACTCTCTCCAGAACTTTCATGCAGTGTGATAGGAGTTTGATGCCTCTGTACTGCCCACAGTTGTGATTGTCCCCTTTGTTCTTGTACACTGGCACAAAAATGCTTATTCTCCAGTCATCTGGGATATGCCTTTCTCTCCACACTGCTATGAGTACCCTCAGGAGCCATTTCTCCCTTGTCTCACCCAGCATCTTTATCATATCTTCTGTGACGTCATCTGAGCCTGCTGCTTTCCCTGATTTCATTTTCCTTGGTGCTATTCTTACTTCTTCTAGGGTGGGCTCTTCTTTGCTCATTGTAAGCTGTGTCTCGAGCAATACTGCTTCTGTGGGGTTTTCTGCATTTGGAAGCTGCTGGAAGTACTCCTTACATCTGCCTTTGATGTCCTGTTGCTGGCATCCCTTGTAAAGGGTGTCTGACTATCTTCTTTATCTTTCTGTCTTTGCCTTGCAACCTGATATAGTTTCTTTGTGCCACCTGCTGAGCCACTCAGTGCCTCTGATGCCCTATTCTTTGCTATTGCAACTCCTTTCTTAGCTTCTTTGTTAACCAACCAGTATTCCTTCCTAGCCTGGTCGGTCTTTTCTATCTCCCACTTTTTCCTGCACTCCTTTCTTTTGATGACTTTCTGGGACTTCTGCATTCCACCACCACTTTTCCTTTTGTACCTTATTTCCATACCTGGCTTGACCATATATCTGTTCTGTAGTCCTCACATATGCTGTTTTGAGGCACTGCCATTTTTCTTCAACTTCACGTATTTCCTCCTCTTCTTGGGGTGCTAGAGCCATGAGTAATTCCTTGAACTGTTGTATTTTCTCTCCAGTCAACTTCCAGGTCTTCAGCCTGGTCTCAGTTGACCTTAGAGCCCTCTCTGACCACTGCTTGCAGCTGATTGTGGCAACCAGTGGTTTATGCTGTGGACTGACTGATTCACTGGGGATGACTTTGCTATCATGGATTCTACCCCAGTGCCTTTTCCTTACTATGAGGAAGTCTACCTGAGTTGCATGTTGGCCACTCTTGTATGTGATCTTGTGACTGCCACTCTTTCTGAACCATGTGTTGGCCACTAACAAGCCATTTGCCAGACAGAAGTCTAGAATGGCCTCTCCTTCTTTATTCCTCTTGCCCACCCATGTGGACACAGGCAGTCCTCATATCATATCCTGTTCTGTCTGTCTTGATATGTGCATTCAAGTTGCCTATTATCAACACCAATCATGTTGTCCTGCTTTATCTAGTAGGTCCTGCAACTACTGCCTGAATGCAGTCTTTTCCTCAATACCACAACTCTGCTGTGGGACATAGGCTGAGGTTATAAATACTGCCCTATCATTACACTGAAGTCTGATTGCAATGAGTCTGTCACTAATTCTGATGATATCCCTCATTTCCTTCTGAAATGTTGACTGAGTTTTGATTTCAATATGTAAAAAACAACTCTTGCTGGATAAAGCACCTTCAAACTGAAAAGGAGTCAATAGTGTAGAAAATAAGAAGGTGCACCATGAGCCAAAAGGCTTAAAGAAGATGAATCTCCAGTAGATAAAACACAGGTTTATTGATACACAACACGAACAGACTGCAGTAGGGTAAGCGCTTTCACGTTATGTTTAACGCTTCATCAGACATCAAGGCAGCCTCAAACCATCTGTTTAAATAAATATGACTCACAGGTCATGTGCTTAAACTAACAAATCAGAATAAAAACAATAATAATATAAATTATTGAAATGCAAACATCATAAAATCTTAAAAACACATGTTAATGTCTTAAAGGTCTATTAGCTAAAAAAGGTTTAAGTGCTATTCTATCATTTAAACCAAATTTATGCGCTTGTAATTTTAGTATCCACTTCCCTTCTCTTTCCTCAACTTTGTTTTTGATGTCCCCTAGTCTGCCATTTTTAGCTACCAGCTCAAGAACCTGAAATTTAAAACAATGTGCTGGTCCTAGTTCCTTTATGTGTTTAGCTAGGGCATTGGTGGTATTGCATTTAGCTATAGCATAAATATGCTCCCTAACGCGTTCTCGTAAAGTTCTGGTTGTCATGCCAACATAGAAGATTAGGCATTGCTGGCATCTGGCTAAGTATACTAAACAATCAGACTTACAGTCGGCATAGCATCTGAAAAAATAGGTGCGTTTGGTGTAGGGATGTATGAAACAATCAGTGTTGGATATATGTCTGCATTGATTGCATGTATGACAGGGGTAGGTACCCGTCTTGGTTAATGACTTGTTCGGTCTTTCAACCCTATCATAACAAAGTAGTCTGCTGAGGGAGGACATATTCCTGTATGCAACTCTAGGTCTCTCATCAACAAGGTTCTTGATTCTATCATCTACCATTAGAAGTCTCCAGTTATTATTTAAGATGTTTAATATATGTTTGTTTTTATTAGTATAAGGAATAACAACTCTATTGACATTAGAGTTGTTCTTAGCCTTATTAGGAGCTGAAGGATCTCTAGGTCTATTAATCAAGGGGGCTCCTACATCTTTCCTAAGTCTATCACCCATGGTGATATGTTCTGATACATGCTCACAGTCATAGCCTCTAGATATAAAATTCCTGGCTAATTGAGATTTGTGTTTGTTGTAGACCAAATCTTGTGATGTTAATTTGGAAACCCTTAGGGTTTGGTTCTTAACTATGTTATTGTGGACGTGTCTGGGGTGCATGCTACGACGGTGTAATAAGTTGTTCCTCCAACAAGATTTCCTGAAGATCTCTGTCTCAAAACCATTGGTACCTTTAGTGATCTTAACGTCCAAGAACTCAATCTCACTAATGGCCTGTGAGCAGTCAAAAGTAAGAAAACTGGTCGTCCCATTCAAATAATCGATGAACAACCGCAGCTGCTCCAAGGTACCACCCCATAACAAAAAGACATCATCCACAAATCGGTTAAAATATTTAAGATGTTCCTTATATTCAAAATCAGGGTTAAAGATATATAAATCCTCCCATTGTGCCAGTACCAAGTTGGCGTAAGCGTTGGCACATGGAGTGCCCATCGCTACGCCCTTGGTTTGTAAGTAGTATCTCTCATCGTAGCAAAGAACATTATTCTCAAGTACGATCTCTAAGAGAGACATACATCTAGCCACTGTATCATCTGGAACCTTCTTGTTGTGTAACAATGTTCTAACATATTCCATACCTATATCATTAGGTATTGATGTAAAAAGTGACTTGACGTCAAGGGTGACAAGGATGTCATCAGCACTAAAAATAGATCTACTATAGCTGGCTAAATTCTCCAAGAAATGAGGTGTATCTTTCAGGATGTAACTGATCCCCATAACAATGGGTTTCAACATCTTGTCCAAATATATGGACAGTGGTTCAGTTAACCATCCCCGACTCGAGACAATGGGTCTCAGGGGAGGGTTCAACACATCTTTATGAATTTTTGGTAAGCCTCTAAAGGATGGTACCAACGGTTTGTCCACTAACATATATGAATACAAATCCCTGTCTATTATATTATTCAACATCAAGTCATATATATTGGCATGTACACATTTAATCAAATTGTTTAACTCATAGTTGTTGATGGAAAGATAAGTTTCCTTGTCTGCTAACATGTGTTCCATTTCCCTAGAGTAACTAGATTTATTTAAGATAACAATGGCCCCACCTTTGTCAGCTTGTCTAATGGCTATTCGATCGTTATTTCGCAAGCTCATTAAAGCTTGTCTCTCTTCCATAGTTAAATTATGAAAATCAGCCTTCACATTCTTGTCATTATACAAATCAAATAAATCAGATTCACATGCCTGTTCAAAGGCCTCTAAGAGAGGATGTGGTTGTGGCATAAAAATAGAAGGTTTCTTAAATAACATGTTGTTTATATTTGCATTAGTGTTAGCACTATTCATATCCTGGCCAAACATCAATTTTAAAGCAAGATTTCTAGTAAAAAACTTAATGTCAATGATGACGTCCGTTAGGTCATTACAACCTGCAGGTATGAAACCTAAGCCTTTGTTTAGAACAGAGAGCTCATATTCGTTCAAAGTATAATCAGATATATTAACAACTAAGTCGTCATTTGTGTTACCTTCTTGATAGGGTGAATAATTTCTTCGGTGTTCTTTCTTTTCACCGGTCTCCCTTGTGGGGACCAAGTTCTCTTGTCGGTCGGTTTGTAGGGAAGGGGAAAAGAAGGAAACCCTTCCCCTAGACCAAACACTTCATCTTCCACAGAGATAATAAACGGGTCTATAGAAAGTTGTTTCCGTCGAACGTCATGACCCTTATGAAAAATCGGAGTGTCTATAGAATGTGGTACATCCACTTTGGCATTTTCATCCGCATGTACTTGGGCTTGTACAGTGACCAAACGAGATGGCGGGATGGCCGTAGTGTCAGTAGATTCCGCTGATGTAGGTCGCGCATCAAGAACAACGTTCTCATTCGGATGAACCTGGGTTTCTACAGTGACCAAACGGGATGGCAAAATCATCCTAGCTTCAAGGGGCCCAACTGGTAGAGGCGAGCGTGTAGGCGCCGGTACAATTGCGCCAGTAGATGACGTCTTCAAAGGGGAGGATCTCTTGCCTCTCCGGTAAGGTTCATCAGCTGGATTTAAAGGCATACGCTCATATCTGGAATTATGATATGTACGAGCATTAGGTTTCTCACGGGGCCAAGAGAAAACCTGGCTCTTGTTAAAATCGACAAAGTCCCGTTCAAGTTTGCGTTTTTTATCTTGAGATAATCTCAAGTCTAAGGATGTTATGGTGCATTTTATATCCTCAGTGAAAATTATGAACTCAGCATCCCCTAATGCTTTCAATAGATCGTGTTCAATGATCTTAACATCTTCCATTAACTGCTGTATAACGGAGTCATAGTGGTTGATGAGTATCTTAATGTATGAAAAGCTAGTCTCTAGGTTGAGCTTCTGCCATTTGGCTAGAAGCTCGGGATCAGAGTCTCCGAACGTTGGCATCTTAAGTACCCTAAGACCTCTGGGTACGAGTCTGAACTTAAGGCAGGCTTCCATGTGTAAACTCTGCCACTGAATGTTACGTATCCTTTGTAGTTTGTTCTCAAACTTCCTGGTTAGCAGTAGAATATCCATGTTGTTTTTAAAAGCGTTCTCAGTTGTCATAGGTTTATTTAGTTCTGAGGCTGTTAATTTCAACAGCGGGTTCACATCCATTCGGATCAAGTTTTCTAGCATCGTTGTTTTACTCGCCAATTTCAAGTTAGAATCACTTTGTTCAGAGGAAGCAGCCATGTCCCAGCAAGAAAAGCACCAACAGTCTCAATATGTAAAAAACAACTCTTGCTGGATAAAGCACCTTCAAACTGAAAAGGAGTCAATAGTGTAGAAAATAAGAAGGTGCACCATGAGCCAAAAGGCTTAAAGAAGATGAATCTCCAGTAGATAAAACACAGGTTTATTGATACACAACACGAACAGACTGCAGTAGGGTAAGCGCTTTCACGTTATGTTTAACGCTTCATCAGACATCAAGGCAGCCTCAAACCATCTGTTTAAATAAATATGACTCACAGGTCATATGCTTAAACTAACAAATCAGAATAAAAACAATAGTAATATAAATTATTGAAATGCAAACATCATAAAATCTTAAAAACAATGTGCTGGTCCTAGTTCCTTTGTGTGTTTAGCTAGGGCATTGGTGGTATTGCATTTGGCTATAGCATAAATATGCTCCCTAACACGTTCTCGTAAAGGAACTAGGACCAGCACATTGTTTTAAATTTCAGGTTCTTGAGCTGGTAGCTAAAAATGGCAGACTAGGGGACATCAAAAACAAAGTTGAGGAAAGAGAAGGGAAGTGGATACTAAAATTACAAGCGCATAAATTTGGTTTAAATGATAGAATAGCACTTAAACCTTTTTTAGCTAATAGACCTTTAAGACATTAACATGTGTTTTTAAGATTTTATGATGTTTGCATTTCAATAATTTATATTATTATTGTTTTTATTCTGATTTGTTAGTTTAAGCATATGACCTGTGAGTCATATTTATTTAAACAGATGGTTTGAGGCTGCCTTGATGTCTGATGAAGCGTTAAACATAACGTGAAAGCGCTTACCCTACTGCAGTCTGTTCGTGTTGTGTATCAATAAACCTGTGTTTTATCTACTGGAGATTCATCTTCTTTAAGCCTTTTGGCTCATGGTGCACCTTCTTATTTTCTACACTATTGACTCCTTTTCAGTTTGAAGGTGCTTTATCCAGCAAGAGTTGTTTTACATATTGAGACTGTTGGTGCTTTTCTTGCTGGGACATGGCTGCTTCCTCTGAACAAAGTGATTCTAACTTGAAATTGGCGAGTAAAACAACGATGCTAGAAAACTTGATCCGAATGGATGTGAACCCGCTGTTGAAATTAACAGCCTCAGAACTAAATAAACCTATGACAACTGAGAACGCTTTTAAAAACAACATGGATATTCTACTGCTAACCAGGAAGTTTGAGAACAAACTACAAAGGATACGTAACATTCAGTGGCAGAGTTTACACATGGAAGCCTGCCTTAAGTTCAGACTCGTACCCAGAGGTCTTAGGGTACTTAAGATGCCAACGTTCGGAGACTCTGATCCTGAGCTTCTAGCCAAATGGCAGAAGCTCAACCTAGAGACTAGCTTTTCATATATTAAGATACTCATCAACCATTATGACTACGTTATACAGCAGTTAATGGAAGATGTTAAGATCATTGAACACGATCTATTGAAAGCATTAGGGGATGCTGAGTTCATAATTTTCACTGAGGATATAAAACGCACCATAACATCCTTAGACTTGAGATTATCTCAAGATAAAAAACGCAAACTTGAACGGGACTTTGTCGATTTTAACAAGAGCCAGGTTTTCTCGTGGCCCCGTGAGAAACCTAATGCTCGTACATATCATAATTCCAGATATGAGCGTATGCCTTTAAATCCAGCTGATGAACCTTACCGGAGAGGCAAGAGATCCTCCCCTTTGAAGACGTCATCTACTGGCGCAGTTGTACCGGCGCCTACACACTCGCCTCTACCAGTTGGGCCCCTTGAAGCTAGGATGATTTTGCCATCCCGTTTGGTCACTGTAGAAACCCAGGTTCATCCGAATGAGAACGTTGTTCTTGATGCGCGACCTACATCAGCGGAATCTACTGACACTACGGCCATCCCGCCATCTCGTTTGGTCACTGTACAAGCCCAAGTACATGCAGATGAAAATGCCAAAGTGGATGTACCACATTCTATAGACACTCCGGTCTTTCATAAGGGTCATGACGTTCGACGGAAACAACTTTCTATAGACCCGTTTATTATCTCTCTGGAAGATGAAGTGTTTGGTCTAGGGGGAGGGTTTCCTTCTTTTCCCCTTCCCTACAAACCGACCGACAAGAGAACTTGGTCCCCACAAGGGAGACCGGTGAAAAGAAAGAACACCGAAGAAATTATTCACCCTATCAAGAAGGTAACACAAATGACGACTTAGTTGTTAATATATCTGATTATACTTTGAACGAATATGAGCTCTCTGTTCTAAACAAAGGCTTAGTTTCATACCTGCAGGTTGTAATGACCTAACGGACGTCATCATTGACATTAAGTTTTTTACTAGAAATCTTGCTTTAAAATTGATGTTTGGCCAGGATATGAATAGTGCTAACACTAATGCAAATATAAACAACATGTTATTTAAGAAACCTTCTATTTTTATGCCACAACCACATCCTCTTAGAGGCCTTTGAACAGGCATGTGAATCTGATTTATTTGATTTGTATAATGACAAGAATGTGAAGGCTGATTTTCATAATTTAACTATGGAAGAGAGACAAGCTTTAATGAGCTTGCGAAATAACGATCGAATAGCCATTAGACAAGCTGACAAAGGTGGGGCCATTGTTATCTTAAATAAATCTAGTTACTCTAGGGAAATGGAACACATGTTAGCAGACAAGGAAACTTATCTTTCCATCAACAACTATGAGTTAAACAATTTGATTAAATGTGTACATGCCAATGTATATGACTTGATGTTGAATAATATAATAGACAGGGATTTGTATTCATATATGTTAGTGGACAAACCGTTGGTACCATCCTTTAGAGGCTTACCAAAAATTCATAAAGATGTGTTGAACCCTCCCTGAGACCCATTGTCTCGAGTCGGGGATGGTTAACTGAACCACTGTCCATATATTTGGACAAGATGTTGAAACCCATTGTTATGGGGATCAGTTGCATCCTGAAAGATACACCTCATTTCTTGGAGAATTTAGCCAGCTATAGTAGATCTATTTTTAGTGCTGATGACATCCTTGTCACCCTTGACGTCAAGTCACTTTTTACATCAATACCTAATGATATAGGTATGGAATATGTTAGAACATTGTTACACAACAAGAAGGTTCCAGATGATACAGTGGCTAGATGTATGTCTCTTAGAGATCGTACTTGAGAATAATGTTCTTTGCTACGATGAGAGATACTACTTACAAACCAAGGGCGTAGCGATGGGCACTCCATGTGCCAACGCTTACGCCAACTTGGTACTGGCACAATGGGAGGATTTATATATCTTTAACCCTGATTTTGAATATAAGGAACATCTTAAATATTTTAATCGATTTGTGGATGATGTCTTTTTGTTATGGGGTGGTACCTTGGAGCAGCTGCGGTTGTTCATCGATTATTTGAATGGGACGACCAGTTTTCTTACTTTTGACTGCTCACAGGCTATTAGTGAGATTGAGTTCTTGGACGTTAAGATCATTAAAGGTACCAATGGTTTTGAGACAGAGATCTTCAGGAAATCTTGCTGGAGGAACAACTTATTACACCGTCGTAGCATGCACCCCAGACACGTCCACAATAACATAGTTAAGAACCAAACCCTAAGGGTTTCCAAATTAACATCACAAGATTTGGTCTACAACAAACACAAATCTCAACTAGCCAGGAATTTTATATCTAGAGGCTATGACTGTGAGCATGTATCAGAACATATCACCATGAGTGATAGACTTAGGAAAGATGTAGGAGCCCCCTTGATTAATAGACCTAGAGATTCTTCAGCTCCTAATAAGGCTAAGAACAACTCTAATGTCAATAGAGTTGTTATTCCTTATACTAATAAAAACAAACATATATTAAACATCTTAAATAATAACTGGAGACTTCTAATGGTAGATGATAGAATCAAGAACCTTGTTGATGAGAGACCTAGAGTTGCATACAGGAATATGTCCTCCCTTAGCAGACTACTTTGTTATGATAGGGTTGAAAGACCGAACAAGTCATTAACTAAGACGGGTACCTACCCCTGTCATACATGCAATCAATGCAGACATATATCCAACACTGATTGTTTTATACATCCCTATACCAAACGCACCTATTTTTTCAGATGCTATGCCGACTGTAAGTCTGATTGTTTAGTATACTTAGCCAGATGCCAGCAATGCCTAACCTTTTACGTTGGCATGACAACCAGAACTTTACGAGAACGTGTTAGGGAGCATATTTATGCTATAGCCAAATGCAATACCACCAATGCCCTAGCTAAACACACAAAGGAACTAGGACCAGCACATTGTTTTAAATTTCACGTTCTTGAGCTGGTAGCTAAAAATGGCAGACTAGGGGACATCAAAAACAAAGTTGAGGAAAGAGAAGGGAAGTGGATACTAAAATTACAAGCGCATAAATTTGGTTTAAATGATAGAATAGCACTTAAACCTTTTTTAGCTAATAGACCTTTAAGACATTAACATCTGTTTTTAAGATTTTATGATGTTTGCATTTCAATAATTTATATTACTATTGTTTTTATTCTGATTTGTTAGTTTAAGCATATGACCTGTGAGTCATATTTATTTAAACAGATGGTTTGAGGCTGCCTTGATGTCTGATGAAGCGTTAAACATAACGTGAAAGCGCTTACCCTACTGCAGTCTGTTCGTGTTGTGTATCAATAAACCTGTGTTTTATCTACTGGAGATTCATCTTCTTTAAGCCTTTTGGCTCATGGTGCACCTTCTTATTTTCTACACTATTGAGTTTTGATTTCCTTTGTTGTACAGATGTAAGCAAACAACTGCATCCTGGAATCCATGTATAATAACAACAATAATAATAATAGTCAAAGTCAAAGCAAACTTTGTTGTCGATCAGATATACACTTCAGTCCAAGCTGAATGAAAATACATTGGTTCCCTATGCAAAACATAACAATGAGCACATAGTTTTAATGACAGTAAGACTAATGTACATACAGTAATAATTAAAATATTAACAACACAATAAATTACCACAACTGGACAGGAAGACATTAGATAATATTATACTAGCAGGTATTGCAAAGATTGTGACTTCACATTGTGATTGCTTAGATGTTGCACTTCATCGGTTGTAGTATGATATAGTCTGATGTTCATATTGCACATATATGGAGTGGTAACTTACACCTCACTATTGCACATTCAGGAAGTAATAGCATAATAAATCAGGCTAACTGTACCAGTTATTAAAGCAATTTGCCAGAGTAATTACTATAGCTGATACTTCATAGCAAGTGGCATATTGATCTGATTATTCGCTGTCATGCCTAGAATTCAAGTTCAGAAGCTTTATGGACAGAGGGGAGAAGTTCCTGTTCAGTCTAGATGTTTTGCAATGTAAGCTGCGATACTACCTGCCAGAGGAAAGGCAGATGTACTTGCCATGAGCAGGGTGAGTGGGATTGTTAATTATCTTCCAAGCCCTCCCCACATACGGAGTCTTGTGCAGATCATCCATGGATGGGAGTGAGAACCAATGACTTTCCTTCATCCTCACTACCCTCAGGAGAACCATAGGTACCTTGATTGTGAGACTGTGGATCTGAAAAAAGTAATTGGATCGTCCAGTCTAAGGTAGCATCTGCCATTATCCTTGGCATGAATGAAGGATTACTGGACAGAATGATTCTGTCCAAACAGATTTCAGAATAGATGTGGGTCTACAGGACTGAAATCTCACAAACAGAAGTGATAACTATTAACAAAACTGTTAACAATTTTACAGTATTTACAAGAAAGAAATTTCAAAGGTCCAAACAAGAAGGCTCAGGGATGTGCATTTTCAGTTCCTACAAAAATAAAGTTTATTCTTGGACTACAAGAGAGTTTCTCAAATGGTGAGGCCAGCCTCCCTGTGAAGGTCTGGGCTTGTTTATGGGAGGCCCAAACATATATATATATATATATATATATATATATATATATATATATATATATATATATATAGTTACACACATACATAGAAAAATACATGAATACACACACACACACACACACACACACACACACACACACACACACACACACACACACACACACACACACACACACTGTAGCCAAATCCATTTTCTGACTATTGTCTTACATTTTGTATGATCCTACTTAACAACATGTCTGTGTGCACAGGTGTATATGTGCATGCTTGGGAGGGTGACATGCTAATGTAAAGTGCACAGCATATCCATTTTAGTATAAGGCTTAAAGTGTAAATATATATATTTCCTCAATATTTTTATTGAAATTGTATATAAAGGCTGAACTTTTCTTTAATCTGAGAGCTTATCAACAGCACAACAAAAGGACTAGATGGAACTGAATTTATGTATTGTGATTCGGGTGTAAATGGTGAGAATAACATAAGTTTATCACAAGTGGAATTGAGTGAAATACAAATGTACTTTTTAAATAAGGGTCTTAAATTTGTACCTACTGTGATGCCTAGACCCTACATGTTTAAACTTGATATAGAATGTGTAGAAAATTACATTTGCTTAACTATTTTTCTAGAAATAACTCAGATGCTGGCATTAATGAAACTTTAATTTCTACTGAAGATATTTCAGATACAGATGACAGTTTTTATTCATGTTCTTCTGATATAGATGAGTTAAATGGTTACTGTTGTCTTGACACTGTATCTGTAAAATGTTCCAGTGATTTTGTCCCACCTTTTCTGCATGAGGGTGTGCAACAATTTTCACCTATGGTCAGCTTTTCTTTAGAACGTATGTGTAAATAATTTATGCAAACAGGAAATTCTTTTTCTTATAATTTGTCAAAAGATGAAAGGAAAATTCTTAAAAATATGGGGGAACAACATGAATTGGTCTTTAAACCCTCTGACAAGGGGAATCATTTAGTATTAATGCATGCTAATCAGTACATGGAAATGTGCATGAAACATCTCAATAATATTGGAGTATATGTTAAGGTGACAGTGAGTGATTATCAAAATGCACAAAAAGAATTTCAGCATTTACTTTTTAAAGGTTACAGACTTGGCTATTTTTCTAAACAAGATGTAGATAAAAAGCTATGTAATGAAAATAATTCTATAGCATATTTGTATTGTTTACCCAAGCTTCATAAAAGCATGCAACATCCCCCAGGAAGGTCCATTATTTCTGCTACTCATTATTTTTTACAAAACATAGGTGTATTTCTGCATAGTTATTTATTACCCTATGTAATGAAGCTACCATCATTTATAAAAGATTATTTTGATTTTTTTAGATAAAATTAAAGTCATTGAGTGGACTGAAGACATGTATTGGGTGTCTGCTGACGTTAAAAGTCTATACACTTCTATACAACATCAAGATGGTTTAGAAGCTACTAAGTTTTTCTTAGGAGACAGCCCACTAAGTAATTATGTATTAGAACTGATAGAATTTTGTCTTACTAATAATTATTTTTGTTTTTGTGAAGATATTTATGTTCAGAAAATGGACACTGCCATGGGTGCATCATTTGTACCTGCCTATGCTAATTTTTTATGGGCCTTTATGAGGTGGAGTATTTATACAGACATTTTTTTTTTAGAACTTATGTTGTTTCCTATTATAGATTTATAGATGACCTAGTATTTCTATGTAAGGGTGAGTTGACTAATTTATCTGCCTTTGTTAAAGATTTGGATGTAAATAGGTTTCAAATAAATTTTGATGGCCTTCAACAGGGCCAAACTATAAGTTTTTTGGATATTGATTTAACAGGTGTAGTGAGGGGAAAAAATGAAAACTAAACTTCATTGAAAGTTTGACACCAGTAATCATTTCTTACATAGAACCAGTTGCCATCCATCTCATCTGCTGGATTCTTTACCCTATGGAGAGTTACTGAGAGTCTGCAGACTGTGTACTGATGAAAAGGAATTATACAAGGAAGTGTGTACTTCTATAAATATGTTTTTCAGAAGGGGTTATTTCATGAAAGACATCCAGAAGGCACTGGTTAAACTAAAAAATAATTCATTGGTACAAAATAATTTGTCAGCAGCCAGTACCTCTGTTATGAAACACTACAGAAGATATATTGGCTGTAATACTAGACAAGATAAGTTAGAAGTCAGGCATATGTACATAGTTATTTCTTACAATGTTTTTTCTTATGAACAAGTTAAGATAATCAAGCATTTTTGGTCATTTTTATTTAAATTCAAAGTATTTTGTGATACATTATGCAGATTTCCTATATTTTCATACACAAGATGTAGGAACATGCAGGACATTATTGTACACAGTAAATTTGTTAAGCTAGTGGATAAGTTATGTAGCACTTTAGGTACACTGGGCACTAGTGGTTGTACTAGATGCTCAGCATGTAACTATGTTGTTCGTTTTTTTAGTTATATCAATATATCAACGGTGTTCCCTTTAGTCCTAATGGACATTTTACTTGTGTAACATCTAATGTTATTTATGTTCTCAGATGCTCCTGCAGTCTCTTTTATATAGGTGAAACTAAGAGAAGTTTTAAATTGAGACTGCAGGAGCACATTAGAGACTTAAAAATGGAAAAAGTTGCTAGTCCTGTTGCCATGCATTTTAAGGTGTTTCACAACAGCAATCCAGACTCTCTGCAAGCCAGCATCCTAGAACAAGTTAATTGGGGAGTTGGCAACTCTGAGTTTAAGAATAAACATCATTTGTTATATAAAGAAAGTATTTATATTTTAAAATACAATACTTTAAGTCCCTGTGGACCTAATATTGAATGTTCATGGAAACATTTGATATAATTGTTTCTAAGTATAATAGAAATACAGTATTTATGTTTTAGATATTAATTAATTAGTTAAGTGTTTTATAATTGACAGTTAATGTTTGTATAAAATGGCACTGTTTTTTCCTTACTGATGTAAGGCATTCCTTGCCGAAGTGCTAGAGACTTGAGATGTTCTTATTAATAAAGTGCAAGCTGGTGAATTTTATATTTTTTACTGACCTTTTTGTCATATTTTCATCTTTTGGGACTTTCTTGTTGTATTTTAATTTCTAGTATGACTGACTGTAATATTTACCCACCCACGTCCTTAAGTAAACACTCTGTAAACAGATACCCTCCCACAGACCTTTACTATAGCATGCACATTCATGGCCCCTTCCCTGGATGACCTACACATTTTCTCTACTCTTCTTCCTAGCACAACTGTAAAAATAATATGTATTCACTGTACCTTTGGAATTGGAAATAAAAAGTGAATTCTTTGGGATACGAAACAGAGAACAACAAAATGCAAACACCCAAAAACAAAAGGTAAAGTACCTTAGAAAATAATTTACATGATAAAAACAATTTGCCATGGTTTTCACTCACAGTAACAATATAGGAGCAACCAGTGTTCATATGGTACACACTGTAATGTTACAGTGACATAAACGTCCTTGTTTACAAAAGTACACAAGCGCTAACAAAGAGCCTGGCCATCAACTTCCTATTGACACCTGACTGCAAGGTTAAACTGAGTTAATAATCAGGAGCTTGGGGAGACATTTAATACTGTTCATACACAGAAAAAAAAGCAGAAACTAATGTACCACTGGAAAATGAAACCAATTGTTGTGTTCTGTTAAACTATAAGTTTCAAATACTGCTTCTGTTACCTTTTCTCTTGATTCTGCTAAAAAATAATGTTTTTATAAAAGAATAGCAGTTAAAGTCACTAAATAATGCTATGCAAAGTTCATTCACAACTATATCAACAGAATATTTAAACTTGATTTCAAGGCTTTCTTTGTATCATCCAGTGGCTTTGTCTGTTATTTTTAACATACAAGTCAATCATTAAACTGGGCAGGTAACAAGTGGAACTCAGTTCCACACCACATTTTATCCCTTCCCCTATTAACTTAGTGTCTCTGTTCCAGCTCCACTTATAGAGACTGTAGTTTTGTTAACATTTCCATAACTTCTGACACCAATCTAGGGTCAGTAACAAATGAGACCCTTTGACATACGATACGGAGTAGGGACAAATGGGATTGATGCACTCTTGTTGCCCGCACCATGTGCGTAAAAAGATAATCATTTCAGACAGGACAGGGAAACACACAATTGCTGCTGATCAGGTACTCACCCCACTGCAGGCACTTCTTCAGTGTTGTTAATGCTGACTAGATCTCCGGCATAGACTTCCAATGTATCCTGAAAAGATTTGCACAGACTCTGGGTTTATAGGTGACCTGTAGGTTGCAGTAAGTGATCCCCCTACATCTGCACTGAGCTGGCACACCCCGCAACTTTGTTACATTTATCCACCATGAATTCAGTAGTCAACACAGTTCTTTAGCCTGCTCTGAGTATGGCTTGAATATAAAACACAGAACAATCTGCAGAAACACATTTCCAATTATTGTTTAATTGGCAGTTGGAAGTATCACTATTATGAAACATGCAGTGGGAAAGCCTTGGTACCTGCTGCTGCCTGCACCCCATCTATAGCTCTTCATGATCCCATTTAATGTTTTCATCATAGATGCATGGCCAATTGTGCCTTCCTAAAGATGTAACTCCATGTATCTTACAGGTTATGCTGGGCTAGACGACAAAGCTGCTGTCTGCACTGCAGTGAGTTCTGGAAGCAAAAACAGGAAATTTGAGAATTTAAGGAAAGTCAAATGATTGATTGACAGCAGCTGATTTATTGTTTACTTGAAAACACAAATCAACACACTCCAATAAGCTTTGAGATGCCACAAATATAAAAATAGAAGTTCTGTGCAGTACGGGATGAAAGAGCTCATCTGTTCTTATATTTGTGTCATTTTGAATCTATTTGGTGTGTGCTACTTTGTCTTTTTATGTAAAGAATAAAATGGCAGCTCTCAACCAGCATTACCATGGCTGTATTTGTTGTAAATGTGAGAAGGTCCTAGGTTTCTGCTTTATAGAAAATGAAATGGACATATCCAGATCACAAAGAAGAACACTGGAGGATATAAAGAGGTCTTCATTTCTTTTCTCATCAGATACATGTGAAATAATATCAAAAATGTCATCAATGCAAGGGTAAATGGATACAGTTTGTAGAAATCGAGAACTGCTGGTTCTGGCATCTGTAACAGTTATAGTGAATGGCACCCGTAATTAGCATTTGCCCCATTCCAGCTCCACTATAGTTTTGTTAAGTTCCCATAAACCCTAACACCAGTCTAGAGTCAGTAGTAAATGAGTCCATTTGACATACGATATGGAGTAAGGACAAACTGGTTTGATGAAATGCTGGTTCTGGAATTTGTAACTGTACAGTAAATGGCACCCGTAATTAGCAGCATTTGCATTTCGTGAAATAAAATGTTGTCATTCGCAATTTTAAATCAAGTTTTATACATGTCATGTCATTCTCTTTTAAATGAGATTTATCATCTGCTGGAACATTTTCTTATAATTAAAATAAACATGTACACTGATTCTGTATCACTAATTAAATAGGATAGGATCAGGTATATAAACCTCATGAGATCAAACAGAGGGAGCCAGATGGGAAATGTGGTTTAAAAGGAAAAAATACAACAAAAGGGGCATGGAGGACAGGCCTGAGGCCATAAACAACTTTTTTTAAAACCTCTCTGAAGAAAACAAAATCTTGATTTTAAGGGGCCAGTCAGGATTTTGTGTCACCCCATTATTTTAGTCTGAAAATCGGGAAATGCTGAGGAATTCAGTACAGCTGGGAGGTATGCTTCGTGAGTCACAACATCTGTGATTTAGTTTAGTTAGAAAAAGACAAAAGACTTTGGTTAAAACAAAACTGTCTGAATCCAGGGAAAGTGTGTGAGTGTGTGTGTGTGTGTGTGTGTGGGGGGGGGGGGGGGGGTGGTGAGGCTGATAGTCACATGTGGAATAGGAATAAATTATAGGACCTGCTACAAACATCAGAACTAGATGTATAGAATTTGACCCAAGCTGGTGACATAGTTAAAACAGAATGACTATGAACACAGGAACAAAGAAAAAAGTATCCCACTCCATAAAGATCCAGATCTTCCTTCTTTCAGTGTGATTCCATATAATTCTTTATGTAATCAGTTTCTTCCCTTAGTTGTTTGGGACAACAGAATAGTCAAAACTCAAACAAAAGTTTCCCGAATTTATTTCCCCATCATGCAAAGAAAAAAAATGAAAGGAAAGTAATGTGCTCTCTTTGTAGTGCCTAATTTGCCAAATGGAAGTATTAAAATAACTGCATTTCCTTATTTTTATAAAAGTATCAGATTTAACAGTTTGATATGATTTTTGTGCTACTGGTTTACCAGCATTAGTATACATTTAATAAATGTACAGATGAGTAAAATAACACAAGTACTGGCTAACCATATGCAGTAGTAAAAATGATATTTGTTTCCTTTTCTTTTCCATCTAATCAAAAAGCATAAACTTTTTTTTTAGGTGAGTTCTCTGGTATTAGCTAACTGATACTAGGAAACAGGAATATTCTTACTCCTGTGAGGTAAATTCACAAAGTTTTTGTTTTCTTGGTTTCAGAACAGTCAATCCAAGTGGTGCGTGAACTGTGCAACACCGAAGTGACCGCACCAGCTGAGGCAAGGTTTGAATGTGAACTCTCCATGCCTGTAATCCGACCACCACAGTGGAGCCTTAATGGGGAGACACTTCAGAACGGAAAAGGTGTTCGGATTGAGAACTTTGGCAAAGTGCACAGGTTAATCCTGAAAAAGACCTCTGAAAGCATGAGCGGACAGGTGAAATTTACTGCTGGCAAAGCCAGGTCTAAAGCTCATCTTAGTGTGCGAGGTAAGTTATCCAAATCATCTACATTGCAGGTGGGGTCCACTTTGTGGCATCAACAAATCAATAAAAATTAAGAAAAACTCCAAGTCACACCAGTAAGACCAATAAATAAAATAAAAAACTGGTGAATGAGGCTGTGCCCAAGAATGAGATGCAATTCCTCAGTGGAAAAACACTTTAATCAACGCTTTCATCCATAGACTTCATCAGAAATACAAAAATTCATATAAAACAGCCACATATATATATACTAGAATTCTAATAAGTCAATCAACAATTAATCTATCAACACATTTCTTATAAACAATTATATTATCTAATTAAATCACCAATTTTCTGTTAGTTAAAAAACATTTAATATTAATCAAATCATTCAAGCCCGGGTAGCTGTCTGCTCCTGACCTCAACTGCCATAATGTTTCCTTTCTCGCAACTTTGTTTTAGATGTTCCCCCCTCTATCATCATTCAAGACATGTTCAATAATAGCAAAAGAACATTTTTTATATGTGTTACATAGTCCTGTATGTCTAAAAAGTGCATTATTAATATCCTTTGTTTTGATAGCATAATAATACTCCCTTATTCGTTTATTAAGACTCCTAGTTGTCATTGCTATGTAGTATGCGGGACACCCAGAACATAATGCTACATATACTACAGTATTAGTATTACAACTGAATCTGCCAGGTATTTTAATCGTATAGGATAAATGATCTAAGCAAATATAAGGCCCCTCATGAATGTATCTACAACAATTACAATTATAAGATTTGTAGGTACCATTCCGTCGGTCAGACTTAAGGCCAGACTTTGGTACACTATCAAATTCCAATATGTTTTTTATATTTGCACTTTTCTTATGTACAAAATAAGGGATCGTACCTAAAGTCTCATACAATTCACTGTTACCAGCTACAATTTTCCAATTATTTTTGACTACAGACATAATACTACTACTATCCACAGTCATCTCAACTGCAAGCCTTGGAATAACTGTCGAAGCATTAATCCGGGTTGAAATATTTTTAAACGTAAGACCATCTGATAAAATAGGTGGAAAATCTGTACTTCTCCTTGATTATTTTCCAGAACTATCCTGTTCATTTACTCTAAAGGATAACCTCTCTCCAAAAATAAAGAAATAATAAATTCCACCTCTCCACAAAAATCTACATCATTGCTCACCATTCAAGATGCTCTAATTAATTGGCCATTAGGAATGTTGTTCTTCATGAATAAAGGATGGCTACTATTATAGTGCACATAATTATTAACGTAGGTGTTCTTTCTGTGTATTTTACTAGAGAAATGTTTACTCTCTAAATTCCAATTTAATTCTACATCTAAATAACAAATTTTGTGACCAATGTCACCACCTACGAATTTTAAAAAAGTGCTACTTAAATTTAATTGTTCCATGAAGGAGCCAAATAAACCAACAGGTCCCTTAATAACAAAAAACAAATCATCTATAAATCTACAATAGTACATTACATTAGAAAAAAGACCAATGCTTGGCAATATTTCTTTTTCCCACCAACCCATCACAAGGCCTGCAAAAGCAGGAGCTACATTAGCGCCCATCGCTACACCCTTTAACTGTTTATAATATTTGTTGTTAAAAAGAAAAAAATATTTTCCAACATTAATTCTAACAAAGAATTATATAAAATAATAGTGGAATTATCCAAAGTAGTATATTTATGCAAATAATTGGGAACATATTCCAAACCATCCGTTTGAGGTATAGAAGTATATAAAGCTGTAACATCAACTACTGCCATAAAAAATTAATTACGTGTCCAAAAAATTTTCACTTAAAGAAAACAACCGTATTCCATCCAAAAAAGACCACGTGTCTTTTGTATAAGAAGGTAATTTCTGAACAAGTGAGTTCAAGACCGAATCCAAAAACAAAGAAATTCCCTCTGTTAAACTCCCTGATGCAGATAAAATGGGCCAGAAAGGGGGATTCACCACATTTTTATGTATCTTGGGTATACTGAAAAGTATACCCATTTTTGGATTATTTACTAGTAAAAAGTTATAAAGTTCAACAGACAAATCACCATTCATGAGGAGATCATATAAACAATATTGAACATACTTAAAACTTCTGCTTATAACATCATAAGTGATGTACTTTTTAGACATACAGGACTATGTAACACACATAAAAATTTTTCTTTTGCTATTATTGAACATGTCTTGAATGATGTTAGAGGGGGGAACATCGAAAACAAAGTTGAAAGAAAGGAAACGTTATGGCAGTTGAGGTTAGGAGCAGACAGTTACCCGGGCTTGACTGATTTGATTGATATTAAATGTTTTTTAACTAACAGGAAATTGGTGATTTAATTAGATAATATAATTGTTTATAAGAAATGCGTTGATAGGTTAATTGTTGATTAACTTATTAGAATTCTAGTATAAACATGTGGCTGTTTTATATGAATTTTTGGATTTCTGATGAAGTCTACAGATGAAAGTATTGATTAAAGTGTTTTTCCGCTAAGGAATTGCATTTCATTCTTGGGTGCAGCCTCATTCACCAGTTTTTTTATTTTATTTAATTCAATAAAAATTGTTTTACATTGGCAGACAAAGTCCAGCATGGCTTATAAACTGTCTCACTCTGTGCTTGGTATCGTAAGGTTTTCATAAACCTATAAATGAAAAGTTTGGACTACTGTGATGGTGGCACGGGCAAACGTGACTAAAAATAAAGCAAAGACTAAAGTCATAAAGCTAGTATAAATGAGATAAGTAGATATACAGTGTCATATGCACCTGTTTCCAGTTGTATCTAGAACTCAGGACAGAAATTTTATAAAACATGTCCAGACTCAGGAGTCACTCGGATATGGTACACAGGGAAACACATGCTGTATAGTCAGATGGGCCCCTGTATGCCATTTATTTAGTGATGGTGTACAAAAAGAAGAACAGGGTAGATAAAAGGACAATACTGATCCATGACACCCAGTCTCACTGCTATGATTTAACTTCACACCCCTACTAATTATATATACTAACTCCGAGATCACACAGTCCCCAGGGAAAGTGAATATTCCCCTACCCAGAGACTGCTGATCTCACACATCTATCAACTATCTATATAGTCGATTAAATTAGGTTGAAAGAGATGTCAAACTCTCTGTTGACCAAACCAGCAGAACACCACTGTCATGGACTGAGAATAGATAAATAGATTTAAGATTATTCGGTTATTACAGAACTAAACTTATGAGCACAGTAGATCTCATCCTGAAAGTGAGGTAGAGCTAACTCCTTGTCAGCTATCTGACCACTTTCGGACTGCTTGAGTTCTGTTGCCACTATATTTGAGGGTGAAGTAGAGAGGCATTGGCCCTCTTTTAAGGTTCTAATTAAAAGATGTAGAGGGAGGTGGTGGACTAACCAAACATGAAAAGATTTAAAAAGTTGTGAAGGTCAGAATGCATTTTCAAAATCCAACCTGTTTGTGCAGAAACATTCTGTGATCATTGTGATCCAGGCTAAAAAAAATAACAGCTAGAGAATTCAGGAAAGTTAGCAGGATGGAGAACTCCTCAACATGCCTTATTAGCTCCCTTCTCATGCCAAAGTAGCAATGACAGAGTAGCAGGGAGACAACCATTTCTGGTTGATAACCAGTTGTGTGGGTTCATATCTCTTAACTGACTCTGATTTTGCAGAACATCCCTGATTTCACTTATATTTTTGCTCAGTCTCTTGCAAAATTGTTGCTTCTGAGATATTTCTGAGTACAGAGAGTTAATCATGACAGGTGTTAGAGTTTAATGCTTCGTACTGTTCAGAAAGTGCATTTTGATAAATATCCTGTTGTTCTATGAAAGTGACTGGAGTTTTATTTAAAAATTGTCCCGGATCTTGGGTCTTTGTCCCCCTCCCTGATGACTTTTTTTTCCCAAAATTCTTTGGAAAAGTACTATTAAGTATGAATGGGTTATACTTGTCAGTGGTTACTTTTCAAATTTTTGCTTACTAAAGCTAGCAAAACAGAAACCAGCACACCAGCTGCACAGGTGCCCCCCCCCAAGATTCTGTTGCATGCTTTTTGACCAGGTTAGTCCCAATAGGCTAGTAGCCTCTTAAGGGAAGATCTGTGGTAGTATCTATACTACTAAGAGAAATTTGATCAGAGCATTAGGTAACGTCTACTCTTCAATATGTGCCACAGGATCCTTTACATCCACTTGAGCTACCACTGACTCAAGCAGATGGGGCCATGGTTTAACATCTCATCAAAAGGATGTGAGACAGGAATGCAGCACCATCCTCATGCTTTACTACAGTATCAACAGTCCAGTCACCTGGAGTGTGACTAGAAACCATAGCTTTCTAGTCTTCCAGAAGCAAAGGTGCGTGTGCTAACTCTTATGCACTGATACTGCCTAATTTCCAACAGCAGAGATATAACTCACTTGTAGATAAATCCTGCTGCCAAAGAACCTTGGCTCTTTCTTCCTAGTACAGCATATAACATGCCTTAGGAGAGTCAGCTGTTCTATTATGAGACAAATTTTTCAAAGAGCTGAGCAATCGGCAGGTATATTGAAAGGGAGGATATGCAGATAGTTCAGGACATACCAACGTATTAAACAAGCATTTCTCAATGCTGAATGGCTTATATTATTATGGAGTGTACAATAGGATTTCAAGTGACAGCAACCATTCAGAAAATAGCAGTCAGCCATCTGTATATCTCTGTCAAGCAACAAAGAAGAGTAAGAGTTAGGCCCACATGAGTCTGCACACAAAGTGTGCATGTGTGTTTGTGTGTAATTCTGTTACAACTTTACTTATGTTTCATTTTACTTTTTTTAAATAAAATCTTCAGCTTTATTTAAGTACTCAAGTTAAGATATTTACATGCAAAACAAAAGAGAAAGCCATACAAAATATTGCATATTCTACTAATTACTTTACATTTGTTGAGCTTTGCATGCGGTTATTGAGCTTCTACTTGGCTTTGTACATTCTTTCAAGGCTGCCATTTCCGTGCAAGTGCAGGATAAAAGTAAATCCCAAGCGAGTGCCTAACATGGAGAGTTGGAGAGTAAAATTATTTTCGCAAAGCTCTTTTCCTCCTGCATGCAAGTCACATCTTACTAATGAAAAGTAACAAATATGAGAAACAAAACAGCACTCAACACTGACCTACTTAAACATGACATGAAATAGCAGAAAAATGAATTGCTCAAGTCTGTTGTCAATAACAGTGTCTGAAGTGAAGAAGAGATGATGTCTTGGCAGCATTATAAAAGGGGCAAATTCATCCTCTTAAGTGAAGACAAGATGATCTTTGTTGTAGTAAGATTATGTTCAGTCTGTTACAAATTTTACCTGTGGTGGTGTATGGTTTTAAGCAATTCATTTCACTGCTGTTTCATTTCATGTTTAAGCATATCAATGTTGGGTGTTGTTTTATGTTTCTCAGGTAAAGGGAAACACACCCACATGGGACACACAATTAAAGCCACAGGAGAGATCTGTGAAGCTTTACAGAATGATGGCAAATTCTAGGTGTGCAACAGGTGTAGAACAGAGTAATACCTGGATCTCAACTGTGGTGCATATTGTAGTGCCTGAAGAGGTCGGTGCCCTAAGAGATAGATCACTGCTGTTGTGTCTTTCGGCTTATCCCGGTTAGGGGTCGCCACAGCGGAACTCCGGTCCGCTAATGTTTGGTAGTGGATTTTTACATGCCGAGTTACCAGCCCTGACGCACAACCTTCATTGAAGGCACACCCATTCACGCATGCCTCCACACAGAAGATGCTCTAGCTGCGAATCAAACGGGACAACGTCTTGCTGTGAGGCGACAACGCTACCGCAGCACCACTACCACGGCCCTAAGGAGGAAAAAGTCAGGCTTGCTGCTGAAAAAGAAAGGACTTTAATATATAAAGACTGAATGATAGAGATCATTTAGGTAATCTATGGAATATTGGAATTTCACTGCAAAAATTATGGGAAAAGGAAAGAAAAATATAGAAATGTGAAACTAGTGTTCTTAGCTGTCTTTAATATGCCTATATGCAGTTTATTTTTTTTTTCACCAGTAACCCACAAATGATCCCTAAACAGCTGGTTGTGTAGCAATATTAGAGCAAATACAGTTTAAATCAATGCAATTTTTTCAAACAGTATTCTGAACTGAATTCAATTATTGTTTTATTCAACTCTGAACAGTTACAAAGTGCCAGTAAATTGCAGTAAATAGTAAATAGTAAAGTGGAAAGGGAGAAAGCAGAAACAGAAGATAATTCAAAGTTAAGAACCTAAGTGGGTTGGCCTTCTCAAATGTTCTCTCTGTATTAGATAGAATGAGCTAATGACACTAGCCTGGGAGGAGTGCCGCAGATCAAATTTACAATATGGGCGGGCAACTGCAAAGCCACCAAGTATTACAGCTACTAGCGGTAGCCATTAAATGAAAGTTTTAAACAGATAAAAGAGCAAGGAGACTCTAGAGAATGCTTGTAACTGCAAACAAATCAGTTATATGATACCTGACTAGAACATAGAAACCTCACAGAAAATGCACAGAAAAGCACATATAGACTACTCACGAACAGAAAATACAACTCTCACTATGAAAAAGGAGTTTGCAGTTAAGTAATTAAGTAGAAATGCAATTAGTGTAATGAAACAGTATCTAGCAATGAAAAATACAGTTAAAACAGTATAAAACAGTACATAATTGAGAGTTATAAGAGGAGGGGACTCAAGTATTGCATAGTAGGGACTAACTACTCCCCAGATCTTCAAAAATACTTCAATAGAGAATGTGAACCTCTGATGCATTCAAAAAACTATAGAATGTGTGGTGCAGAGGAAGTTCACAGAAACATTCCAAAAGCAAGACAAAGGGTGAGAGGGAAGGCATGGACACAGGGGGTATGAAATGCTAAATGCAACTGATGGACAGAGTAGACGCATTTTGTCATTTATAACAAGCAAATGTAATGCAATGTAAACAGAACAAAGGGTGGTCCAATGTAGACAGTCTGAAGAGATTTGTTATTAACTAAACTATCTGTGCTGATAAGTTAACAAGGTTTGGGACAGGCTGAGATTATCTGGTTAGGCTTTAGTTCTCCAGTGATCCCGAACAGCAATAAGCAGGTAATCAGACACTGAACAGATGAATAAATAAATGAATGAATGATTCCTGGAATGGCAGAAGGCTGCAAATTCAATGCCGAAACCTGGTGCTTAGATTCAGGATCTAGTATTTACACTTCAGTGCAGCGTGCCAGATATGCTACTTTGTTAGGTGTATATTTTACATAAGTGGTTAAGCTGAAGTCACTCCAGCATGAACTTATGGTAACTTAGATGGACAATAATATTCCATGGATCTTACTGGAAATCAGAATAGGGAGAATTTTTATTAAAAAAAAGCATTCAAAGATAAGAACATAAAAATGCAAAATCTAATTTTTTAATTCATCTGTTAACCATAACCAGGTAGACAGACTAGCCTAAGGAGTCCTTTTCAGGCCACAATCCAGGTACAAGGCAGAGAAAAATGTAAACCCAGAGATGGATAAAGCCATGACTACAAATCAAATGTTTCAGGATGAACTAGAATAAGGAGTCCTGGAGGAACTTGTGTGTGTGTGTGTGTGTGTGTGGGGGGGGGGGGGGGCATTTGTTGGTTTTCCCATTCTAGGGTGTGGGAGGTGATGACCCACTGTACCACTGACCTCAACAGGACTCAGGGTGTATTGCTGGTAGCAGCCCTTGGATCAGTGTACCTCACATCATATTTAAACTTGGCAAGATGTACCAAGGAAGTGAACATGCATAAAGAGCCTTCTTTAAGCATCAGCTGTAAGAGAAACCACCAGCCACTGCATGGTGTGTGTGGGGGGAGTAAGGTGGAGGGGGGGGGGCCTACAGGAGCAAAAGACAACATGCTTGCCTAGTAACATTTACCCCCATAGAGGGTTAAATGGACCAAAGTACTGTCTCCTAGAACTGGGGAATGAATGGATTGCATTTCCCCCAGGTGTGTGTGTCTGTGTGTGTGTGTGTGTGGGGGGGGGGGGTGGCAGTGAAGGATTGCATTTATCAGGTGTAGAGGGTCAGGCTTGAAGGCAGAGAAGTGAAGGTTAGAAACAAGGAATCAAGTATCTTATACGGACAAGTGAGAACTTTGGAGGTGAACAGTCAGTGCTAAAGTGTTACAAGGAGTTTGGGAAACAGCAGCATATATCTTTATCAAAACCATTAATCCTGATGTGCAAAAACTAAACTAACCAAACTAAAATACAATTCCATTACTGTATACTGTATTCAACTTGTGCACTTTCATATGTGAAAAAGTGGAATTCCATTACCAGTAATTGTCTACATAAATTAAAAAGACACAAAAAAATAAAGGCTAGCTCTGAAACATACAGCACTTCATGTTATAAACTAAGCAGGCATCTGAAATTCTGAGATCTGCTCTGAGCTACAACAGAATGGCATTAAATATACTGATCCCTAGGATATAGCCAATATCCTGGCAGATCGATTCAGTGCCAACTTCACTCCCCTTTCAACCCCTAAAGGGCCCATCTCAATACCAAAAGATTGCCACATTCCGGTAATCATGGCCACACAGGTAAAAAACACACTCTCCAAAGCTAAGAATACAGCATTCATGGGACCAGATGACATCCCGGGCTGTGTACTACATGAACTACAAAATGAACTGGCACCTCACATAAGTGTCATGTTTAATCAGAGCCTCACCTCAGGCTTTGTGCCCGGTGAGTGGCGCACAGCTACAGTTATCCCAGTCCACAAGGGAGGATCCACCTTGGATCCCAGGATTTATCGTCCCATGTGTCTGACAAGCCTGATATGCAAAGCCATGGAACTCATTATCATGGAACCTATAAACAAAGACATTGGCAGCCTTCAAAAACTGGACCCCACCCAGTTTGATTTCGTAAAGGGCCGATCTTGTCTCCTCAACCTGATTGACTTCTTTGAATCAGTCTCCAGAGCCGTGGATGAGGGTAAGGTGGTCCATACAGCCTATCTGGATCTTGCCAAGGCCTTCAATACCATCCCCCCACTCTGTAAAAATAGATAAACTAACTAAGCTGGGCATTAATCCCTACGTCACTCAATGGGTTGCCAACTGGCTTACTGACAGAACCCACATCGTAAAGGTAGCTGACTCAAAATCCAGCTCCAGACAAGTGACAAGTGGAGTACTTCAGGGTTCAGTCCTGGGGCCACTCTTGTTTGGCATCTACTTCTCTGAAGTACAGGCCAGCAATAAGGGACTCTGGCTAACAAAGTTCGTAGATGACTGCAAACTGAGAGCCATTATTGAATCCCCAAATGGTGTGGATATTCTACAAAAGGGCTTTACAGAAACAGATGCTTGGTGCCAGAGCCATGGGCTCAAGCTCAATGCCAAGAAATTTATAGTTATCCCCTTTGGGAAAAACCATGTACCCATGAATTACCACATAAGTGGCAGTACACTAAACACCGAGGTTTGATAAGGGACTTAGGGACACAGGTGGACAGTGGTCTCATCTTCAATAACCGCATAGCCAGAACAGTCAGGAAATCCTTCTATGTGGCACACCTCATCACTAAGGTTTTTTTCATTCAGAAAAAAGGAGGTCATTGTCCCACTGTACTCATCCCTCATTAGACCCATTATAGAGTACAAAGCCCCATTTGGTATGTACCTCACAAGACATCTGCAACAACTGGAAAGGCCACAGAAATACCTCACTAAAAGAATCACAGGGCTAAAGCAAATGCCCTATGCTGACCATCTAAAAAAAAACTCCAGCTTTACTCTGTCGCATACCGCCTACTCAGAGGTGATCTCTGCTTAACATACAAGGCCATGTGAAACCCGGTCCTGTTGGACATGCTACACTTAAAGAAATCCCAATCCCTCAGAGCCACAAACTCCAGGGATCTAAACCTGGTCATCACAATGAACAAAACTTGCTGGAAGGATAGGTTCCTGACCCAGAGACTCCCCATACTCTGGAGTAGACTGCCCATACATGTCAATCTGAGCACCTCTTTGGCCCTCTTCAAAAAGAACCTTGACGATTAGATGGGAGATAGGAAATTCACCCCGGGGATCATGTCACTCACCCTGCTAGACAGGGGACCAGGGAAGTAAATATTCTGGGAAGAAATAGCCAGGGAATTGTTATGGTTAGGCTAGTATAGGCCCTAGGGCCGATAGCCTAGTACCAACCTATGAACTTATGAAATGTACAGACTAATGGCTACATACAGAACACTGCAGTTACCCTTTCATACTCCACACAACTTATCTAAAGCACCAAATACTATCTGCTGGTAAATTTCAGACCCTTATCAAAGCTTGCTCCACAAACCTGTAACCCCCCCACCAAAAAAAAAAAAATATATATATATATATATATATATATATATATATATATATATATATATATATATATGGATTCACTTCATAACATTGAAATATCAAAATACTGAAACTCAAAACACTGAAACCAAAATACTGAAAGCTCAAAATACTGAATACTCAAAATACTGAAACTCAAAATACTGAAAACACATATTATGCGTAAACTCAGCTTAAACAACATAAATCATAACAATTTCTACCAAATATATGCAGGGGCAAGCCCCCCTGCGCCCCCACACCCCCTGCTAATTAAATATATCAACTCCAAGATTGCACATAGTGTAGTTAAGTGCAATCTTGGAGTACATATATATAATTAGCATTGTTGTTTTACCCTGGGGTATACAGCATTCACCAAACATCCATGTCAATTTATTGTGCAATTAGCAACATTCAAATTGAAGGAACATTTGATGTCCAATGTCTGGAAACAAGGTAAAAAATGTGTGTTTGGAGAGACTAGAATATACATGAACATGTGTTTTGGGGGAAACCAGGAGTAAAAGCAGATTTATTCCTGTAATGCAAACTTGTGTGAATGCCCAATTAAAATTTAAGATAAGCTATCAAGCATATTTTAGTGTTTTGTCCAATGGAGCCTAAGACTTTTGAGTCAAAAGCAGCAGTTGCAATTGGAGACAGAGGAAATAATCTGTAAAACTAGTAGAGAGGAAACCTCAGCCTTCCACTCCATTTAAACTAAAAGTAATGCAAAAAGGACAAATCCCTGGACAAAAGGAGGGAGACATAACACTACGGTCAATGACATTTGTAACACAGATTTAACTAACTACCTGGCAGTAGTGGAGCATTTCAAACATGGCATTAAATAGTGAATTCTTCAGCAGGGTGGGCACAGTAGCATCATACATCCTTACCATCATGTATTAAATGCATGTAATTATATAAGTCTTCCCTTGAAATTGTGTGTAAATGGTTTGTTGAACCTTGGAGGGTACAGTAATGAGAAGAATGACTAAAAATGGGGGAAAAAATTAACCTCTGTACATAGTTATACACAGTTTTTTTAATTTTATTTTTTGTGTGGTTTGGGGGGGTAAATGGGGAAGGATTGTCTTGATGTGGCAAAACTTTTGAGTTCTTTAAAAACTGTCTTTTACATTTGCAACATTCAGATGTTTAGCATGGCACATGTGTATTGTTGTAACAACTATGAGGAAGTTATAATTAGGGATCAACAGCTTGTGATGAACGGCCTGGGGTCAAAGCAGCACAAGGGAAAGTTACAAAAAAAGAGAATCATTTAAAGACAAGACTAATTTCAGTGGAATATAAATCTCTGAAGAACTCAGAATTAAAGGGAGAAAATTATGTACCATATACGGAAGCTTTCTCCTCAGTGTTATCACAGGAAATGCATCTCTCATGTAATGAGTATGAAAAGGTGAGGAGATTTGGTGTAAAGGCCGCAGATATTATGGATTCAGACCTAGATGGAATTCCTGTAGAGCTGTATAAGTTGAGAGGGGAACTAAGTGACAGGTTATTGAAAGTATTGAATGTAATGTTGCTTAAACAGGAGGTTCCATCCTCCTGGAGAACACCGACAATCTCAACTATTTTGAAAACAAAGAAAAACCCTCAGCAAACCAGCTTGTACAGGCCAATATCAGTCTTAATCCAGGAATATAAAATCATAGTGGGAATCCTAGTTTCTAGGTTGACAGAATTCATACCACAGTTGGTTGATATAGATCAAAAATGTGGTTTGATTTTGTTTATATAAATATATGATAGCCTCTCTAGTAAGTGATGGTTTAATAAAGATGTTTCTTCTTTAAAAAAGACAGGAATTGAATATTTTATGTAACATTGCTTAGGTTATATGATATATAGCAATATATGTGAAGTATATTTGCTATGTTAATATAGTTTGATTATTTCTATACAAATATAAACCTGCCTATGTCACAAGTGATAATTCAATAAAGGTGTTTGAAAAAAGGTGGGTATGCAAAGGTTGGCAAATATCTTGCAGTTTAAAAACAATAATAATGCAAGAAATAAATCAGAAAAAAATATTAATAAGCCTAGATGCCATGGAGCATGCTTGCATTTGCAACAAATGGGCTTTTGTAAAGTCTTTGCGAGTCTTTTGAAGCACATTTACTACTGAGTTTATGTGAAGGCAAAAATAAATGTAAAACAGACATCATTTGGTGTGACAGAGACACATTTGCTTTATATTTGGAGCCCCTAGCAATAAGATTAAAGTATTTAGATTTGCAAGGGATTTAACTAGTATAAGAACTTTTAAAATTAGTATGTTGTATGCTGACTGATATTGAAAGAACCTGGATTACCAATTAAAATTATTATTCACAGTTTTGAGGGAATTTGGAGCAATCTCAGGTTATAAAATTAATTTGTAAGAATCATAAGCAATTTCTTTAAATTACAATCCATCAACTAGGTTAAGGGAGAAATACCCTAGCATTTGGGAACCAACAGGTTTAAAAGGCATTATGGCAAGAACTAGGGGAGATTTATGACTTCTTAAAAGAATGTAAGGAAGTAAATGAAGCACAAATTAAAAAGTGGGGAAGTGCTTGTTTTGACTTTGGATTAGAAAGAAATAATTCAAATGTCTGTACTATCAGAAACCTAAATACCTGGAGAAGGGTTTCTTTCAAGATATAAGCAGTGCCTTTAGACATTATGTATGAAGACAAGAAAAAAAAAACAACAGTATCATGAAAACTAACGCAGGGTTTAAGAATACCAAGCACAACTACTGGCCAGCAGCGTAACTTAAGGTACTCTGTCAATGGCTTACTCAGTGAAAAGAGTGGGTGGAAAGAAATAGTTTCATACAGAAAAGGGGATTTGGAACTCTTTCGATGGGTAAGAAACCAGGCCCAAGCAATAAATATTTTGACTCAAGTCAGTAAAAAAACATGATTGCCTGACTGGTAATGCAAACTTAAAATGGTTTGGAATTGGCATGCACCTATCAAGGTAGGGATTTATTACCCAAGTAGTACAAAGTTTACTAACTTGGGTTTAGAAATGTTTGAGTGGTTATAACTGGGAACAATTCAAATTAGGCCCGGCCTCGCTCACCTGGGGTGGTTTCAAGAAGAAACTGGAGCTAGACAATAGACACTTTAAGTACAAAGTTCGTAAGACAGATATATGTGAAACTGAAAAATTTGTTTAATAATTTAATAGAACTTACAATGGGGAGAGACTGCCCAATGATATTAACAATCCAAAAATTAGTATTAATCTCAAAATTATATAAAAATAAAGAGATGAAAATGACAGTCAAATTTAAAGAGAAAGGAAAGTTGGTAAACTTTTTAGGAGCCGCCTTTTCAGACAAACAACAGGCTATAATTTACATAAGATTTAATACCAGGAATATCAGGGAATTTCAGATTTTTGTAGCAGTGTTTATATAAATTTTGTTATACATACCAATAATTATTGTCAATGTGGGGTAGGTGAGCCTGGATCCTGGGTATATGTTTTCTGGTTTTGTCCATAGTTAGAAGACTTATAAGCAATGCCTGTGAGAAGTGGAAAAATGTGTGGCCAGAAAGTGGAGAACTTAAGGCAACTAGTTACTTTCTAGGGTAATGAGAAAGAACAGGTTGAAGCAGGTAGATAAGGATTTACATAACAGTGCTGTCGGGAAAGTAGACTATCATTAAGAAATGGAGGACCCTGGTAGAAAACAGATGCTTGAGCTGATCCATTTACTTTTTACTCAAGAAATAGGTATGGGAGGGAGGTGGGACTCACAATTCAAAACAGGAAACATGGAATAAGGTTAAAGACAGTGTAAAGAATAAACTACAAAGGGAAGGCTAAAAGTGCTACATCAACCCATATATTCACTTATTTGACAAATAGCTGCACTACTAGATTATAAACTCCTAATATCAGCAATAAGATCATGCCAC
This sequence comes from Protopterus annectens, assembly GCF_019279795.1. Classification (NCBI taxonomy): domain Eukaryota; kingdom Metazoa; phylum Chordata; order Ceratodontiformes; family Protopteridae; genus Protopterus; species Protopterus annectens. Next base: position 75,258,388 of record NC_056728.1, read on the forward strand.
CTAAATAAGGCTGCAAGGTGGCTAGATTAACTAGCCAAGGTTAAAGGATCCATCCTTTTAAGTGTCCAGCCTTGAAACTGTATTTATAAGCTTCATAACTTGATAAACCTTAAATGAGAGTTTAGTAAATAATTAAAAGTAAAAGAACAGAATATACTCATGGCCATTTAGGTTATGATCATCTGTATACAGTCTTAGTATTGGATTTTAAATATAATGTCAGCCATCAGTGTTCAGTGGTGGTGTGAATTATATGCAGTAAGCAAAGACTGCTGTATATTTGCATTACAATGTGTTGATAAAGCTGCTGTCTGGTGGGGGGCAAAGGATATGTGCAGGACTAAAAAAAGTTGGGACAGGACGTTTTATTTATTTATTTTTTTTCTTTGGTCTGCTTAAACAATGCTAAGTACTTACACAATGGTTATCAGATGGTATTTGTAGTTGTATAGCCCATTAGTCTCTTTACTACTATTATTATGATACCAAATAAAGTTGGTTGCAAAGATAGTCTGACAGTTTTTGAGGAAGGAAACTGACCTGGAAGTGGTTACATCTGGAACTGCCAATGAACCTGTCACTGGCAAGATCTAATATGGGTTATGTCATTAAGAAGGTTTGTGAGCAAAGTTTTACAGATGGCCTGCCCTTTGCAACAGAAGGTATTACAGTGTTTTTTTTTTTTGGCAGGGGGGCCTGCTACTCATTTTTTAGATATGTATTTTGACCTTATCTAGCCTGTGTGGGCAGGTCAATATGTAATCTGTTCATGTTTTGTCAATGAATAATGGTGCATTAAGACCATAGACTGCAGAAAGCACATGAAAAACAGTACTGCAGGGAGTTACACTGACATTCTGAGCTTTCAAAAGCTAGCTTCAGTTTGGGACTATAAGATTACATAATAGTGAGTATTTTCATTGTAGTCTTGTGAAAATATTTATTTTGTTTAATATATCAACCTTGAAACTACTCAGTGAGAGGGAATATATGATTCTGGTCTTAGTACTTCCTGCACCCTCATTTACTGACATCACTGTGACCACACAATTTTGCCACAGTTGCACATTTTCCAGTGTGAAATATATTTAAATGTGTGCAGCCCAGGTAAAATACAACTATAATGTCTGCTAGTATAAATTGCAAATTTCAGTATGTGAAAACCATATTTTGGGAAACAATAAGATAATATTAGTCATGTTATTTCTCATCTACCATTTTTAATTTCAAATAATGGGAAAGAATCTGGGCAAATGTCACTTAAACGTTTTTCACTGCTACTTCCACCACTGAATGTTGTACTGCATTAACCGTCACAGCATCTGTTTGATTATGAAAAGTCAAGTGACTGTTGCTATTTTTTTGTTTTTTTTGCAGATCCATACTGACAATGGATTTCTAGGATCAGAAAACACTATATAGAAGAAACCTGCAACATAGGAACAATTGTTTATATTTCCATGTAGCAAAGATGTCTCGTGTTTCAAACCTTTTTTTATTGAATTCACTTCAGATCTGTGTTATGTAATCACACACCATAGCAATTACAATCCTAAATGCCAAACTCAAGATTTACCTGGTTCTAAACTCTTTAAGTTACTTAGAAAAAGCAAACTGGTGTGATAATACATCACGTAAAATTAATTCTGATGTGTGTTTTGTGTCAGGGAACCTGAACTCTTGTCAATCTCTGTGCTTCTGTGAAGCAGACTGCTGCAGCCAGCAAACCCACCTTCCTTATTTATTAGAAATGTATGTATTTGTAGAGCAAATCAAGCTCTGGTAATTTATGAATTAATTTTGCCTCCAGTCCTTTTGTACTATTTCTCTTGCTCTCTGTGCAATCATTACCGTGTGGTGTGTGTGTCTGTGCTCAAGTTCTACTAATAAACAGTTATTCATCACTGTCTAGGTTATTTTCAATCACAGTTGTTTGACTTTTTCTTATACTATGCACACAGGCATGACAGATCATCTCACAAAATGTACATGAAGGCTCGATCAAATATAGTTAACAAAAACAGTTCTAGATTCTGTTAGGAAAAACATTATTTGCAATAGGTTAAATTACCTACACAACTTTAAAAAATATATAAGCAGTCTTCTGAATTTCAGGCATGCATGTGCCAGTTTACAACATTGTATGAAAAACTCCAGATCTAGCCAGTATTGGGGACGGATGTCTTTATTGACAAAAGCAAATAAACCTGATTAGTTTTATTTGGACTTTAAACTACGGTCCTTTTTTCAGTTTATATTTTAGATGACTTACAGAAGTCTTCTATAAAAACAGCATGCAAGGTTGACTATATGGACATATTTATGTTCTCATTTATTTATTTTATTTAGTTATTTATTTATTTGTTGTCATTTGTTAACTGGGTTGGTCCAACTGAGCCAGGGGCCCATTTTCAGTGGAGACCTGAGGAGAAAAGCTCCAAACATAGTTATCGTTACACAAGAATGAACAAAATGACAATAGATCTATTTACAAAAACTAATACATAAAATTAAATGCTCTGTTTTATGCAGTTATGAACTTGTTATGGCAATAGAAATAAAATAACAGCAAAATAAACCATATGCAAAAAAGCTTTCAAGAACAAAATTAAAGGTATACGGTGTCTGTGTCTTTAGAAAAGAGAAATAATTAGAATAAGACATGAAAGTAGGAAGAAAAGTATTAGATGTCATGTCGGAGCTTGACAAGGACAGGACCAGGTCTTTTGTAGGTATTGTTTAAGTTCTAGTTTGAATTGGTACTTGTGGGGCATACTTCTTATATTGAGAGGAAGATAATTCCAAGTGTGAGCTACAGAGTATTTGTATAGGGACCTTCCAATATTTTTAGATGGTTTGTAGATGTCCAGAAGATGTTTGTCAGTTGTATGAAGTTGTTGTTGGAGTTATTTTGAGATACAATAGTAGAGATAGAGGGGCAGGAAGTGGGGTTATACATGATGCAGTGTGTAATATGTAATTGTGGAAGAAGAAGTTGTTTAGAGAATTCAGGCCATTGTGGTGACTTAAGGGTGAGGTAGAGATGGGATTTATAAGGGAGACTGGTGGCAAATCTGGCTCTTTTATAATATGTTTGCTGTAATTTGGAAAAAAGTGATGATTGAAGGTTAGTAAGGACAGGAGCTGCATACAGAAGATAGGGTAAAAGGAGAGACAGGGCTAAGGAGGGCTTAGTGGAGGGTGAAAGCAATTTATGATTACGGTAGTGGAAACAAGTTTCAGGTGTTTTGTTTATACATTGATGGATATGTATGTCAAATTTTAGAATATCGTCAATAATGACACTGAATAATTTAGTATGGAGTTCAGGTTTGATGATGGTATTGTTAAGGGAGGTGATGGAGAATGAGGGTTTATGTTGTGCCAGTGTTTTAGGAAAGAAAATCAGGAGTTTGTTTTTTTTAGGATTTAGTATTAGTTGATTATCTGAGAGCCAGGTTTCAATTCAATGGAAGAGAAAGTGTCTTGGGTGAGACCAAGAAATTCAGGAATGCTATGGGCGGTGGTGATAAGGGTGGAGTCATCGGCATATTATAAAAGTGTAGATAGGTTAGTAGCAGAGTGCACCTTGTTAGTTAAATATTAAACAGGAGGGGGCCCAAAATAGAGCCTTGGGGAACACCAGTGTTGATAGGAAAAAAGGGGGAGGAGGCAGTTTGCCAACATATGGATTGTTGTCTGTTGGATAAATTGGTAGAAAACCAGTTTATAGAGGGGGCAGAGAGATGAAGCTCAGAGAGTTTAGTTATTAGTTTAGCATGAGAAACTGTATCGAATGCCTTGGAGAGCTTGAAGAATAAACAGGAAACAAGTAGGTTGTTATCACAGGCTTCTCCTACTGTTTGGGTGAATGAGAGTAATGCAGTGGATGTGCTGCGGTCGGATCTAAAGCCATGCTGGGTGAGAGTTAGGAGGTTATTATCAAGCTGGTGTTTTAGTTGCTGAGTATGGACACACTTTTCTAGAATTTTGGATAAGGGGGATAAGATAGCAATAGGCAGATAGTTTGAAGGGTTAGTGGAGTTTCCACCTTTGTAGAGAGGGATTGTGTAAAAGGATTTCCATATATTATGGACAAGAGCTTCGGTAATAGATTGATTTATAACAATAGAGACAAAGTAAGCAATAGATTTAGCAGTGATTTTAAGAAAGTCGGAAGGTAATTTGTTAACAGGGGGGAGGAAGGCTTGAGTTTATTCAGGAGGGATTTGATGAAGGTGGTGGGAACTGTTTGTAAGGAGAAGGTATTGGAGGAATTAAGGCTGGGAGGTAAAGGAAGAGTAGAAGCAGTGGAATTATTTCGACTAAGCTTTTGAATTGTTTCTATGAAGTGCTTGTTTAAGAGAGCAACAGTCTCTGTAGCAGTATTAACAGGGAAGGGGTTGGGGGTAGGAGGGTAACTGGGTAGAGGATTTTATTTATGGTGGACCAGAATTTTTTTGGGGGGGTTATGTGAGCTATATTGGTTGGTGGCAAAGAAAGTTTTTTTTGTCTTTCATGACTAGTTTTTTTACACATTTCTAAATTATTTCTAACTTTGAAGTAAGAGAGGGGGTTTTATTTTTGACCCAGGCTTTCCAGGCACCATCTCTCTGATGCATAATAGAGCGGGTTTGCTTAGTGAGCCAGGGGGGCAAAGTTGGATTTTACTTTGACTTTTCTGGAAAGTGCCATGTAGTTCAGTACATCAAGAAATAGCTTATTGAAAGAAGTTACCATGTCATTGAGGGGGAGGTTATATAGGAAGGTCCAATTAATGGTGGACAATATAGAATTGAACTTATCTAGATCAAAATGAGTAAGGTTGTGACATTCTCTGTAAAGGTGTTCTCTGGAAGAATGTTGGGAGTATCTATGGATGTAGGTAAAGGAATGGTCAGGGTTATGATAGAGGCTAGAATGAGAAGTAGGGATCTAGTCCAGTATAGATCCAGAAGCAGAGTTTTGATAGTCCTAGTAGGGTAAGATATTAGTTGTTGGAAGCCATGCAGATTGAGACTATGAGTGAGAGTTTTGTTACAGTATTCAGTAAAGGATAAATGGGTTAAAACTTGAGCTATTGCCTAATTCCGTGGAATAAATGGATGGAGCTCTGACAGTGACCCAGACAGCTGGGGTTCATTTAGTGGTACTAGTACTGGAGGAGTTGAGGAATGAGGGAGAGGGAGAGGAATACATTGGCAGGGCCAACACATCTCTCACAAGGAGCGGGGAGGGTTGCATGCACTTAGAGGCACAGTGGGTAAGTGGATAGCTCCTGGTAGAGACCTAGAAAACCATCTCTTGTGCTTTGGGGCTACATGAAAGCAATGTCCTTTGTGAGAGTGATGGACTGTCCTTTTTCCATTACACACCTCCTTCCCTTGCACAAAACAACCTGATGGCTGCTTTAATGAAGGCTACTCCAGGTAATCTCTTGATCAGGTGATGTGCAATGAATGGTACAATTAGCAGAGGTGGGGGATGATGATTAGCAGGCAGATGAGAACGTAGTGAAAAAAATGGAGCACTTGGTTCTGGCTAAAGAAGCATGAATTCTGTTAAAAAGCATATGTTTGCTGTAACTGTGTTTCGGGATGTGTTCATAGTCCAAAGGCCTTGTTATAGTTCACTGGTAATAGTGATAGTTCCCAGTTAACTGAAAATATTAACATCAGATACCTGGCCTAGGTGTCCAACTTCTTCAAGTTGTTAATTTAATAAATAGTTACTAACAACCTTATTGTAAATACAGCTGAATGAAATGACAGGTTACTGATCCTAATGTCAGTAGAAGAGAGTGCATTAGCTAAAAGCATAGTAGTCTGTATTCTCATCACTCCCACCTCACCAACATATGAACTCAGTTTTGTTCTTGAATAATTTGCAGCTTTTCACATTTTCGCATTATTCTTTTAATATTTTCCAGCACACACTGATAAAGGGGCTTCAGAGCTGAAAGCAAATCTTTCATTATCAATAGCAGTTGTGGTTTGACATGGTTCCATACAGCAAACCAGTATCTTGTATTAGAATGCATAAAAAAGCATGCATCTATCTGCAGAAAACATTTTTTTCTTACTTTCTTTTATTCTATTTCTTTCTTACACCTTGTTTTTTTCTGTAAATTATCCAAATTATAAAAAAATACTGGTATATTGCTTATGGATGAATAAAATGTATGAAAACTGGCTTGTGCAAATCATATATATTGTTTGACTTTTCCAGATCTGTTTGGAGAAAATATTCTTTTCATAGAGCTGTCATCACTGAACTGCCTGGGTTTCATGAATCTAATTGTTTGTATTCTTCATTGTTTATACACAAAGTCAATGGCCAGTTTTTATGTTGGGGTGTATGATAACTATGCTTTATCAGTTCTTTCTTCTGATAAAAAAATGTAGAATTAATCTTATCTTTATGGATAATATATCATTGTCTATTCTTAAATGCCTAGCTATGCAAAAATTGCCCTGCTGTTATAACTGGTATATCCTACTACAGCCTTTGTCACTGCAAAAATGTTTACTTGCATTGAAGATGGACTGCAACAACATAGATAAAATATGTGAATTCAGCAAAATATGTCTTATGAAGTAAAGAAGGGAATATAATAACAGTTCTGCACTTGCATTCCAAACAATATATTTGACTGTCTGTGGTGGTGGTGGTGGTGGTGGGGGGGGGGGGGGGGGGTTTTGTCATGTTGCAGAAAATGATGCATGCCAGCATCTGTTAATGAAAACATTACATCACTGAGGTGTCCTAGAGAGAGAGACAATGAGAGACAATGGTAAACTGGTTTCAGTAATGAAAATTATACTCTGAGAAGTGCAAAGGACATAACTATCTGTGAATCCATCACTTATAATGAAAATGCTCAACATTATTCTTTCATTGTGATTATACTTTAAAATTATGATTACAGAATAAACGAACAAAACTCAGCTCACTGAAGTTAAGATAAAAAAAGTCATATCCTGTTAATTCATTAATTTTAGATGAAATTATCTTTCACAGCTAAAATGCATATCTTGTGGGCAGAGATTGCCCTCTACGCCCAGATCCATGGGACTTTCCCCTTCACCTTTTGTTATTAATGATATTGGTTATGCGCACACTAAACTGAAAGTAAGCTGCCATTGTGAAACGTAGCATTTTGCATAAACTGATAAAATTCCAGGTCCTGATCTGTGGTTCTCAGACCTTGTGTTGGAGAGCACATTTAAGTGTTGTGCCTCCATTTTAAACTATAGTAGCACTTTCATTACTAATAGTGCATTGTCCTGATGTTGCTATATTATACTCTGCCCTGCATTAGTATTACTACTGAGGTAACAGAACAGCTGTTGGCCAGCACAATGAAGAGTTGTACCTCTATTCTGATCAGGGATGCCAGATTTCTTATCCAGCAGGTAGGGACCAAAAAAAAAAGAAAAAAAGAAGATCCTTCACGCTAAGTGAAGACCAAAAACATGGAGCTACTTCTGTTCAATGCAGAACATCAGGCAGTCCGCAATCAACAGAAGTAGCTTCGTTTTGTGATTTTTTTAATTGGCTTGTATACTGGCATATGGGACAATCAAGAAAAACAGAGGCTGTTTTGCCGGGATTTTATCCAGCAGTGCAGGACTCGGGATTGGGCTGCTGATCCCGGGACAGCCCCGCTCAAATAGGGATGTCTGGCAACCCTGATTCTGATCTACAGCACTGTTTAGAATGGACAAAGGACATACTTTCAAGTTCTTTGTTCCTTGGTAGTAGCATGTAATTGTCTGGTACCATTTCATCATACAGTAGTGGCACTGAAGGATGAATAATGCTAATACAAGTGACATTTGTATGACATGCTACTCCTTTCCTAAGCCAGCTGTGTGGACTGATATATGATGTGGCCCAGAAAATGCATTATCTCCTGACTATGACCTAGATAACCCAGGATCAGCCATCATCCCGGGCACAGCTAACCAATAAGGGTGGGGTTGAGCAGATAATGCCAGGTCAGCTCTACTGTACTGCCACCTACTGGAGGCATGGTATACAGCATTCAGCACAGGGACCAGGGACATGTGCTTGAACGTGTCAAGCTGTGGTTGTACAGTAGTGTTCTGTTGGCCACATATGTAAGCATCCATATGCACATAAGAGGGTTGAAGGCATAAGATGTATTTAGCCTCAAGTGAGGGTACTTGGATCTTAAATCAAAAACCCGATATGAATGCACCTCACTGCTGTTTGACTCTCACACCATGTTTGGACCACAGGATGTAGTAACCTTCAGATATTCTCTTCCAAAAGGAAGAGAATCCTTCAGATGGTGATGTTAATGCCAGACAAGGGCAGAAAAACTCATTCAGTGAAATATCTAGGGAAGGGGTCTCACAGTTATGGGAGGGGGAGGTCCAACAATAAAAAACTTTAAAAAGATCTGGTACTCCCACATAGTAATGTTGTCACACCTGTCTAACTTACTGTATATGCATGGATACCAATGAACAAGGACTGTAATACTGTATCTATCCATGTCTTGCAAGTAAATACATTGTAACAGCTTCTCCTCTTCACGTTTCTCTAGCTCAAGCAACTCTGAACGCATCAGATGACCTAAACTGTGCCCTCGAGCAGTTTGCCTTGATCTTTGTTAGACTGATACACTTTAATGAATGTGACACGTGGTTGCTCTCCTCTTGTTTTTTTTCAAATAGGTAGATGCACATCTATAGCTTTATTAACATGCCATTTCCCCTGACTACACCAAAAAGTTTTTCATCAAAAGAATAAAAGTTTTCCAGTTGTTGCCACAACTCCAAGGTGGGGACAAGCTTTCCGTAACATACAAACATGTTAAACTAGGAATTACAGCAATAAGATGGACTGCCTATTTTAACCCAGTTTGCACTTTATCTGAGTATACTCAGCCTTATTACCATAAATGCATACCATTTTTTCTGCATTATTAGTAATTTTTTACATACCATTTTATAGGTGTTACATTCATTTTTGTGGCATAACAATCTTTTCTACCAGAGAAGTCAAACTTTCAGAGTCTTAAAGGTCAGCTTGGAGCACTTAATTTATTAAAACAATAGGTATAACATCTCTGGAATTTGTTAATTTCTATTATTTCTGTGACACCCACCACTGCTACCAGTATGTGATGGGCACCAATATGTGTCATCCCCATGCTGAGCCAGTAATTAAGGAGCCTGAATCCTCACCACTGACACTGGAGAGGGATGTGCACTTGGAATACAAATGGATACACTCAGTATTTCCAGATGCAGAACTCTCTGCATCAAGTACAGTTTCCCTTAAGAGCACACAGGGAATACACTCAGCCCGGGGTCTGGATGTCTCTATATCTGTCTACCTCCAAATCTCCAATAAGACTCTCCACTGGTCTTCAGCCGAGTGTCCAAGCCAAATCCTCCAGCACTCTCTCTTTAAACCCAGTGCTTTGTGTCCCTGCCCCAAGTAGTTGACACACACACACACACACACACACACACACACACACACACACACACACACACACACACACACACACACACACACACACACACACACACACATACACACACACACTGAGAGATTTAATTTTCACACATACATACTTGGGAAAAGGCTGGCACAGATTTACCTGCTGTGCCCCCTTCTGCCCAGAGTATAAGGTAGTTATCACTTCCACCAGACACTTCACAATCAGCTACTCTAAGGCCCTTAACCCAGGGTGTCCAATTATACTGTGCACTATTAATACTAATAGAAATGGTACTAGTTCACCAAGATGGCTTGGCCTTCTGGCGTGGCCCACACAGTGTCACCAAAGAAATATAAGTAAAATCAAAGCTTAGATACTCTCTACAAGAACCAGCCACAATAAAAGTTTTAAATATATTTAATAATAAATAATAAAAGAACATGAAAATACTGAATATATATTCACAGTAAACCACAGAGTTAAAATCACAGAAGGTATTGATAACAACATTGATGGAGAGACTCATACAAATAAAGAAAAGCAATCTTTAAATTAAGTTTCACTATATTCCTCACTGAATCTAAGAGAATTTACTGTCCCCTAATAATTACTTGGGCAAGACAAGATGAAATACATGTGCAGTCTCTAGTCAGGATCCCAAACAGATTACTCTAACCTCTGAAATTACTCCTTGTAAAATAAAATATGGAAGATGACTTGCAGAATGACCTCATCTGGTCACCCGACTCTAGATTCTGATAGTATCTCCATTGGAAGCTGAGACAGGAATTGAACATATAGGACTGCAATACACATCCAAATGTTTATGGCAATGTCTGGGGCCTCTCCTCTTTTCACTTAGCTAATGAATAAAGGCTCTGTCCCAAACCTAGCTTCTCCGGTCCTATTCAGCACTGTGGGGTAAATTTTAATGATTTAACAGCTCATTTATATTTCCCTTACTTTTCTTAAAATAAGCCATCTGGTTAACCATTGCTGTGCCAGTGTCCTCTATTAAAACATACATTTAATTCAGATACCATAATACATGTACAATTTCTCTTCATTTCGGCAGGATGCACTGTTGATACATTTTAACACAATTAACACAAGCAGAGCTCACAAATAAATTTTAAGCAGAAGCATCTGTACAAATCAGTTTGATATAAAAATGACATATAATTATTTACAAAATCCCAGCTAGCTGCACTGGCACAAGTCATACATCCACTGCCTACTTCTGCCTGACACTACTGGCAGTACCTCCTATCATCACAATTTCTATAATTTTATTTTTTATTATGTTGACCCTCAGGATCTACTGATAAAGTAACTATGTGTTCTACAGTGAAATGGTCTGATAAGATCCTGTACCAGTCAACTTGGTCTTGTGGGCAATGGTGGGCATAACACTCAAAAGTAGCAGGATATAACTCAAGGCCTTTTCCTTTGCAAGTCATTTTAACCATTGTGCGTGTTTGTGGGGTAGATATTTACTTATCTAAGATGATCATCACTTTGGCTGCAGCTGCTCTGGTCTGTAGTAACTGCTATTAGATGACTGACCTCAGAAATAGCTAAATCCAAGCTGGAAATTACTGCCCCTCTACCAACACCAAACATCTGCCGAATATAATTTTGAAACATAAGAATCTATTGAAAATGCTTCCCAGAGTACATATAATAATTATACTGCTGTTCATAGAATCAAAGTCTTTTTTTTTAAGTCACAGGAGTATTAAATGCAACAATTTACATAGCACATAATTATAAAGAAAAAGAACCCCCATAGGTAATGATGGCAGATTTCTGTGAATACTTTTCAATGCTGCAGATTCAAAATTTGACAAAACAAAAGAAGGCCATGCAGTTAAGCTGAAGTTGTCCATTAACTCAAACATGCTAGAAGAAATTGTATACTTTATGATTTTTTTTTTGACATAAGGCTGTATAC